>NC_053112.1:13807569-13860069 GCF_010015445.1 Perca fluviatilis
AATTATCACCCAATTTTGCGGTTTCCCTCAGCTCTACGGGGCGTTTTAGCATCTTTCAGCTCTTTAAAAAATGTTTTTGGTCCACTCTCTCCGCTCTCATCAACTCTGCCTCCAGTTTTTTGTTACTAATAAAGGTCTGATAAACACACTGTACATTACCTGCCCAGCACCAAATAGCAGATAAAAAGCATAGCTGGTGAACTTAGTGGAGCATTTAGCAGCAAATTAGCCATACGTTTGTTTTCGGAAGTTTGTGGATACTTCAACAGAGCTAAAAGGAGTGTTGGACTTTCCCCATTCCCCATTCCAACTTAAAGGTGACAAATGACTGCTTTGTTTGCTGCCCCTAAGTGGCCCAAAAAAGCCAATTAATTCTGCTTTAAAGTGAGTCTGATTCACTTTAAAATGCATCTCCAGTGGTTGAAATTGGCACCTTGCTGCAGTGATGTAGAAGTGCACTCCTGAGTGTGTTCAGAACACTGTAGTATCACTGCTGGGTGGGGGGCAAACTTTAAACAAGAGGAGGTCACTGTTTGTTTGTTTTTTAAATGTTGCACAGTTCATAAAAACCTCAACATGATTCAGGTATTCTGCTGCCATCAGCTAATCATAACTGCCATTGTCACACAGTGTGGGGTTTTATGCAGTTCTGAATTGAGATGCAAATAAAAACTTGTGGACATTATTCAAATGAAGAAAACAGAGGATGTTGCAGCCTTTGAGGAGATATATGCTATTGGGTTTTGGTCCTCTTTGTTTTTTTTGTTTATTTTTTAGATCTTTTGACTGTGACATTTTGAAATCACTTATTTCTTCACATGTTCATGAATCATCATTTCCCTCTCTACCAGGGGTCAAACTACTTTCTTTCTATATTTACACTCATCAAATGACCATTTCTTTATTCACAGTCCGATATTGCTTGTCTGCCAAATGTGAAAGTTTGGGCCAAAACAGACACCACTTAAACATTATGAATTAAAGCTTGAGATCAGCAGGTGAATCTGATGGCTGAGGGATTGACTGGACTTTCCAATGATTAAGAGTTATTGTTCGTGCACGCATGCACGCACACATTAGCACGCACACACACACACACAAAAGAGAAGAGAGCAAATAGAAAGTAAGAGTAAGAAATGTAAATCTGATAAGAGGGTAAATATTTGCTGGTCATGTCATGAAGCAACAGGTCTCACCACACCTTTGAGGAAGGTGAGGAAGGTGTATAGGTGTGGAGGTCAAATCTAGACTAGTGAGTGTTAACACTGATTGAACAACCTACAGAATAGCTACCCACATGCACAATTTTGACTTGAATGTTACCATGTATGACTTTTCTTCACTTAATCATGACAGAAGTCTAACTCGAATCACAAACTTAAGCCCTAAATGATCCTCAAACGTCAGGACTCAACAAATATACTGTAACTCTACAAAACGGCGGTCTTGATGGAATAAATACAAGTGTATGTAAGGGGCACACACACTATGAAGAGCTACAATTTGTGTGTTGTTTTCAACTCACTAAAAAAAAGACACCCAGAGAGAAAAGGAAAGTAACAATTGAACAATGACGCTGCTTTTAGCTTTTTATGGACCAACCCCCCCCCCCAGGACTCCCACATTAATCTGTCAAAAATGATTAAAATCAGATTGAACATACTTAAACTTTACAACAACATGTAACAGATTTTTTTGTGAAGCATATTGTGAAGCTTTCTGTATAAAATGTGCTGTATAAATGTGACTCAACCTGACCTCAGAAAGCCACATTATCTTGCAATAATGGGGTTTTCCTCAAAACGTGTAAACCCCTGACCCTGAATCACTCTTTTGCTTTCATACATCTGTTTCCATTCCTCCCACGTATACATTAGGAGCATGGTCAGTCAAATCAAACATGTACAGAATCCCCTTTAAGTCCTGTACTTTGTCCCTCTCTCCACATGCCGACCATACAAACACCCCCCACGCACACATACTTAATCCTCCCAAATCCAGACAGGAAATGCCCTCGTCAGTAGAGCAGAATGCTTTTGACAGACCCCCACTGCTCTTTCTCTTTCTCCCTCTGCTCTCTCCTCCCCGTTCTGCTGAATGATATATGTGCCCTCCACAAACTGCCATCTGGAAACAGTTTGCCTGTGAACGTTTGCACAGAGCCAATAAAAACATGTCTATCGCGAGTCTATCAGTAGTGGAGGATATTTCAAACCCACTATACAGTAAGAGGGGATATATAGGACAAGTTGGTTGCTTTCACTTTCTGGAGCTATGTGGGCTTGTGTGTGTGTGTGTGTGTGTGTGTGTGTGTGTGTGTGTGTGTGTGTGTGTGTGTGTGTGTGTGTGTGTGTGTGTGTGTGTGTGTGTGTGGACAATCAAATACTTGTTTGGTGTCATGACTCATGAGATCCAGTCAAAGTCTTGGCTTGGTGTTTCTTTCACAGTTTGCAGCATTGCTTTCTGGTTAGTTTCTATGGAAAGCAGCACACAGACATTATGTAATTTTTTTTAAAGAGACAAACTAATTTAGCTCAGTTCTCAGATGACCCGCGTGTCTTAATGAGAGACATCCTGATACTCCTCTATCTACACTACATAACTGCTGGGTTTAAAACACAGAGAGGCTGCAGAGGCACGGAGAGCTGAATAAAGGGAAACACTGACAGAGAAGAAGGTAGAGAAAGACGATGTGATAAAAATATCCCTTATGCAGTAAAGACAACAGGAGAAAAATATGATTTAATATATTAATATTGAATGTGTCTGTTAATACAGATACAGAAACGTGTGAAAGATACAATCTTAACCTTAGTAACTGTTGTAAAATAGATAAGGTAAACATTAACCACACATCTTGCCGTTTCTTAAGTCTACAAAGGTTGTGATTCACTCTACAGTACAACAGTTATTAAAAGATAAGCGGGCCATATTACAGTAACACTAACTGTAGTTTAACCTCATACTCTTAGTTACTAATTACTTTAGACCTATTGTGGATTAAATACCTTTTACAAGGATGCTTTGATCAGAGTTGTAGAGACAGGGAAGAGAATTTGTTCAAAAGTTTCTACTTTCGAGTTCAAACCTGTAAAAAAAATAAAAAAATCAGCTTTTAAGCAATTGAATCTGACATCCCATAATTTGTAGCCTTTGGGGAAACAACAGTATTTGTTGTGAGGAATGCCAACAACCATCACAGCATTGAGAAAGTGCGTCCTCTGGTGGCACCTCTGCTTCAGCATCTCAAGGTTCAAATCCAAATGCAGACAAGATCGAGATAAAATGTATTCAAATTTAATCTGGTGATCACAGCCGGGGCTCAAAATTGTACATTTTAAATGGAAAACAAACAAACAGGAAAATGAATTGTCTTTGCCTTGAAACTTTAAAGAGATAGTTTGGATCTTTTGAAGTGGGGTTGTATGAAGTACTAATCCATAGTCAGTGTGTTAGCTACAGTAGATGGCGGCCGGCACGGCCCCAGTTTGGAGAAGCAGACAGGAGTACCGACTCGGAAGCTAAAGAAAACAGATTTTAGCCACCTAAAAATAATGAACGCTTTAGTGTGTAACTTTTAGATATTAATGAACGACTGTTACATTCAAGCCATTGCCAAATGAGTTTCTACCAAGACTATCAGCTCCACACAACTCTCTCTGGATTTCTCAGTATGGCTATGTTCAGAAGATTGTGTCGTCCGGCGACTTTATCGCCCAGAAACTCAAATGAAGATAATGACCTCTTCTGAAGAGTCCATCGTGTTTTTTTAATCCTCCGTGTCCTCCTTAGCTACTAGCAACTCTGTGTGTGTGTGTGTGTGTCTGGGGGGAGGAGGGAGGGGCGGGGTCGGGCAGGCGGTGCGTGATCACAAGGCTTGTACCAAGTGGACGCGCCAACAGTTTGGTTGCATTGCTTAGAATTCCTCATGGGGGCGACAGAAACTATGCATAGTAGCTTTAAAATCAGTTTAAGTGCACACTATATTTAGAATCTTTTCACCGCTTTACCTTGCCTGGGCTGTATACCTATCGGCAGACAGCCCTTTATTACAAGGAACTGAAGCCTTTATATCAATCTATGCTCTTTTCAAAGCCACCAGACTCCTTTGACAAAAACGGTAATTTTACCATCATAAAGGGCTGTCTGACAGCAGGGTAAAGCGGTGAAAATATTTTAAATATTGCATACATTTAAACAGGATATCCACGGTCCCTTTAAGATGACAATGAACAGCATTGAGGTCAAGGCAATTTTAATTTATTTTTTCTTTACCTGTTCACCAAAAAATGCCGGTCATAAAATAGAAGAAAAAAAAAAAAGATCCAGTGTAACTCCAGTAGCTTTCATATTGTTCATATAATAAAATTTAAGTAATTACACAAAATTCCAACACAAGGACTCTCAATAAAATACTACAAATTTTTAGTCACAATTTCAGTTACTTTAACGTAAATGACAGTAAAATATACTCTGTAGTATTGGGGTCTTTACAAATATTTGGGGCCTTTGCGTAGTTTGCTTTACAGCATACATGCATTGATGATTTGCTTTGAAAAAAAGTGCAAGCTTTTTACAGCTGCAGTTCCGTGAAAAAGACTATAAATTCAAAGCAGATTTCCACAGCATCAAGGTCAGATTTAAGTAGAATGAACTTTGCGGATCTTGAAAAACTTCACTCAACAAGCTTCATAAATGTATCTTTATGTTTTAGTTTCATTCTGTCATCAGAGGTGTCAAATTCACAGTAAAATGATTGCAGAACACATATGGCTGGTCTAGTATACTGTATTTATGCATGAAAGTACCCCTCATGCATAGCAGTACATCATATATCAGCAAAAAAAAAAAAAAAAGGCTCACAATATAAAGCTGAACAAAAAGGATCATCTGGAACAAACCCAGAGATGCTCAAAAACACACAAACAGGAATCATAAGGCACCTGTATCTACATTTACAACACTGCAGTAGCAATTAGTGCAAAAATAAGCTGTAAACAGCATTCAAGCAGAAACAAATTAAATCATGAACTATATTCAGAAAGGTAGACCATCCTCTCTTTCACTTATTGCACATAACCTCTGCTTATGGGAATAAAAAAAAAACATTTCTTTTTAAAAATGCAGATTTGATCTATAAACTGAAATAAATGTGAAAAAGGTAGCAAGGCATGCTTTTTGTTTAAAATCAGCGTTAAGTTATCGCCCATTAAATTAGATTTTCCACACGCATATTTAAAGCAGTGTCCAGACTACTGAAGGTCAGAGGCTGTGTGTTGTGGTTTCATGAGCCTTCATGTGTTTTTGTCAATTTTTTTTAAAAGGTCACACTATCAATATGAGTTAAGTCCTTTTCACTCCAGAGACCCTGTTTATCTGTTCTGGCAGACTGACGCTTGTTTTTATCTCTGTACTCAATGACTATGAGGTTAAAGTGGTGAGTCTCAGCTTAAATCGGACGGTGTTTGCAACCACATTGGATGAAGAGTTTGGAATTGTAGCCCTTTTTTTTTTTTTTTTTTTTTTTTTAAATGCAGAGTCCCCTACGGTAAAAAGGTATACAAGTCCTACATTGTTCACTCAAAACAAATGTGAAAATAAGCACTTTAACCTTTTAATCTCATATGTGATCTGGAGTACAGAGCCAAAACATCACTGTCCTGAAACGTATAGACTTCACTTTGTACCAGCTTCTGACTTTAATAGCCAACAGCAAAGAAAACTAACAATTTAAAAAAACAACAACATCCGATTCAGAACATCCAGCTGATGGTGAAGTTCTGACTGAGGTTGAGACCGAGATCTGCAACTGTTAACACCTGCAGAGAGAAAACGCATAATTTCAGCACAAAGAGTTTCTTCATTCTGATTAGACAAAAGCCTACGCTATAAAACATGCTAACCCTACATCTACATCACTCATGAACTGCAGGAGAGACTCTTCAATATCTTTAACTTACACTAATTTAAACAAATTTTCCATTTGCTGAAACTCGCCTACTGTAGCGAGGTGGATTCGGTGCACTGTAAAACTCCAACGAAGACCACTGCTACACAGTGGTGGAAAGTAACTTAGTACATTTGCCCAAGTACTGCACCTAAAGTACAATTTCGAGGTACTTGTACTTTGCTATATTTTTTCGTATTTCCATTTTATGCTTCTTTATAGTTCTACTTCACTATATTTCAGGAATATTCTCTTTTTATTCCCCTGCGTTTATTTTACAGCTCAAGTTACTTTTCAGTTAATGATTTTACATAAAATAACAGGTTATACAATATGTTGTATGCACTTTGTGCTACATTTACATGTATGAAAAGTGCTATATAAATACTGGTAAAATCGGTTTGATGTACATTACCAGTCAAAAGTTTGGGGTCACTTAGAAATTTCCATTCCACTCCATTATAGACAGAATACCAGTTGCATTGTTTTTTTTAACCAGGGCAGCAGTTTTCAGATTATTTATGTGGCTTACATAATTGCAAAAGGGTTTTCTCAGTTAGCCTTTTAAAATTATATCATATTAGTAAACAGAATGGGCCTTTGGAACATTGGATGAATGGTTGCTGATAATGGGCAATGTAGATATTGCATTAAAGATCAGCTACCCACTCAGATCAGCTGGTATTCTGTCTAAAATGGAGTGGAATGGAAATTTCTAAGTGACCCCAAACTTTTGACCGGTAGTGTATTCGCCACTTCCTTTTTGGGCGTAAATTCTTAATTTAAACATTAAACTGGTGCATTATAAAAACTATTGGAGGGTTGCTTTCTTGCTTGTACAATTTACAGCATAAGTTCCCTGAGAATCTCTTATGTCCAAGCAAAATTAGTATTGTATCAATCGAAAATGGTATCGAATACCATGCAAATTGGAATCAAATTGATTTGGGAAATTCTTGGCGATACCCAGCCCTTGGTTTTATTTTGAATGCTGGACTTTTAACATGTAATTGAGTATTAACTGTCTGGAAATGATATTAACCACTGCTGTTGATGCATGAATGTAAAATAAACAATGACAGCTGAGGACAAAAAACATTTCCCTACAGGAAGGAAAACTAACAACATTGGCTGTATTTATGTTTAATTATATGGAAGATCCCTTTATTTAAGAGGCTTTATTCACCTACTGTAAGCTAAAATACATTGTGCTGAAGTGACTCATCATTAACATCAAGCACGATAGTTTTCTATTCTGTGCGTCTGTCGTTGACCCCTGACCTCACCTGGTTGGCTCTGTAGGTGAACGCTGCATCTTGGGAGTTCACCAGCACTCTGCTTGGCTTCTGCTTCACACCGTAGAAGGCGGCCGTCTCCACGGTGATGTATGTGGCCTCCACGTTGCTATGGAGCACCTGTGATGTCATCACGTTCTACAAAATAAGCAGATGGATGGTATGGTGTAAGTTACATCGCAACACTGTTTTCAAAACTAGATATTAAAGCTACCCTATTCAATATCTTTTTTTATTAATTCATTTTTGGCTCAAAGTAATCAAGCCACAGAGAATTATTCCCCTCAGCTGTTTTAGTGTCTCTCAGCTCATTGTTTTGGTTTTACATCCAACAACTTTTCTATTTTGGTTCACTCTCACTGCTCTCATCAACCACATTTTTTAAGCCACAGCTGTTTGTTTTTTTTGTTTTTTTTTTTAAATCAAATAAAGCCCAGATAAATCCACCGTACACTACCTGCCCAGCACCAAACAGCAGACTGACAAAGTTAGAGACAAGCTAGGGAACACTGTGGATCAATTAGCTGCTCCATTTCCTTCAGGAGTAGGTAGAGACCAGATCAGAGCTAAAAGCAGTGTGAACATTGGATCCGGTGTACAGAGAAACCACTAAAAATAAATGCTAATGCTGTGTGTGTGTGTGTGTGTGTGTGTGTGTGTGTGTGTGTGTGTGTGTGTGTGTGTGTGTGTGTGTGTGTGTGTTGGACAGGTAAACAGGCAACGGTTTGGTAACATATTTGCTGCAACTACTTTAGAAGATGATAATATGTCGGTTCTGTTAACTGCTCTACAGTACATTCTGTTGGCCAAACATACACAATGTGCTTGACGTGAAATGATGTGCAGTGAGGCAAAAATGCTGTTTTCAATTATTTTAACATTGACAGCAAATAGCTAAAAGCTTCTCGGTAAAAGTGCCATATTCTAAAAATAAAATAAAGGGCGTTAATGGACTTTGCTGAAGAGAAGGATGAGACCTCGACCTCAGTAGACCAGAAGGCATTGCTCCTCCTACATTTGGTTAGGTAAGTTTCTCTTCATTTATGCACATTACCTTGAGCTGAAGCACTCAAGTTCAGTTGTTTTTTAACAGGCAAATAAATGTCCGACAATGAGCCATTGGTAGTAATATTGAGAGTGGATTCTTGTTTTCTTCTTCAAAACTAGTTGATTGTGAGCACCTGAGTGACATTGAAGATGATGTAGGAGTACAGGTTGTTCTCGTAGGTGTCGATGCTCTCTCCGTCATCCCAGAAGAGATCTCCGCTGGCTGAGCCATCGTCGGAGAGAGCGGAGACCAGATGGAGAGGCTGACCGCTGCTCACCCACAGCGTCAGGTTGGGCGCCTGTGCACCCAAAAACATGAAAAGAGAAAGAAACAACTGTGGCATTAGAAACTCCTGATTGTAAGCTGTGCATTTGTCAGATGCACACAAATGTCAGGAGTAACAAGTATATAATGTATAATCAAGACAGGTTTGGTAGCTGAGCGGTTACAGCGCATGCCATAGAATTCCAGCCTTGGGACCTTGGTTGCATGTCCTATTACTCTCTCTAGCTACCCAATTTCTATACTGTCAAATAAGGCAAAAAAACAATCTAAAAAAATAAATAAAAATGAAAAACAAACTTATTTTTCAGGCTTAGGTTAAAGGGCCAGTTCACACAAATCACAAAAGACCTATCATTTTGTGTTGCAGACTGAAATTAAAGTTAAATTGGGTTGTACTTAGTGTCTTCATTAATTCATAGGTGTGTTTTGATCGGAGGTCGGAACCGATCCTGCGGCCGCTGCGACAAGGACTGAGCCTTTGTACATGGGGCGCACACACTACCAAGTGTGCTATCCAGGCGCCCCTAGATGCACTTATCTTAAAACTTCAGGGGGAAGTGAGTAAATGTTTGTGTGTAATTTAGGGAAACTGACCCTTTAACTGAATACCTTATTACATACATCCTCTGCGTTATTTCCTGGTGCAGGGACTCTTCTCTCTTGTCAAGTTAGGGCAACTATAGACTATGCAACTTACAACTTTTGGTCACAATCTGTGTCAGACTGCTAATTTTCACGCATGTCAGATGGTGTGATGAATGCCCGGTGAATCGGATCAAACATGTCAATATAAGAAAAACAGATGCAAGCAGAGGCATGAAATCAACGCTCATCATCCCCTCTAGGGTTGTGCCGATGGACGATATCATCGTCCATCGTGATGGTTGACCAGCATCACGATGGAGAGCCACCATCGTGATGCCACGCCCCCCACCCTGTCAGACAAACGCTAAGCCTAGTGAACAGGAAATTGACAACTGCGTCGGTCTTAAACCTATGTCTTAAACTAGCAACAAGCTACGCGCAACCTATTTGTAGTGATACAGTCTCTCTCTCCCTGTCAGTATAGTAGCTCGCTCTACCTGGACTAGTAACGTAACAGCATGCGGTAACCATGCTCTGCGCCTCGGCTCGGACACAGCTGTCTCGAGCGAGAGAGAAAAAAAGCGTTAACGTGGAATGCTATCACACTTTCCTTTATCCCCTCATTGGACTAACTTTGTGGATAAGTAAGTCTGATAACGATGTTATGTAGGATTTATGAATGTACGTTAGCAACAGTAGGCTAATCCACGAGGGTGCTATTTAATGTGTGAGCTAATACTGCGCATCTGTTCATGTGCAGAGTTAGGTTTCTGTTTATTGAAGGAGTTATTCAGTGCTAATATAACCGAGAATGTAGTTTAAACTCAGTAATGGTATTTTAGGTTATTACTGTCGCTCTGTTAAAGGCAAACGTTCCACTTTACTGTCGTTAAGCGGATCACGGACATCTGATTGAGTCTAGACTTTACGGCACTGTAGTTAAGTGAAAGTAGGTCAAGTTGTTATTTACTGCCCCTACCAGCGCCAGCATTTAATACGGTCTATTTACAGAGGGCATTTAAATGTATGTCAGATTGTTTCTATGTTAATTGTTAGCCCATAGTAGTAGAAACAAATATTTATGTGAAAAGAACCCCCCCCCCCCTGACAATGACGATATCATCGTCCATCATGACGTTTTACTGTAAACATCGTCAACTGCCAGTTTAGGGGACATCGCCCAACCCTAATCCCCTCTCATGTTTTGAAAATGTTGCAAAACAATGAACAAGCTTTAGCCATTCCGCTGGCAGCTCTATCCATCGAAAACCTCCAAAGAGGAGGAGGAGATTTTGGACACTGAGACTTTTGTCTGAAATACAATGTACAATGTAAAGGAGCCTTTGGGTAATAATTCAGAAAAAACAAACACTTGAATTACTTATAATATAGGGCTGCACAATGAATCGCTATAAGGACTAGTGCAATATCCAAATTGCAGAGATGTCCCAGCCTACAAATCCTCTCCTACGGACTAAAGAAAAAACTGATCCTTGAAAAGAAAAAAAAAAAAAGAAATCTCACTATAAATCATTTTTTGAATTGAATATTTTTTCAATTTAAAAGAGAATAATGATACAAAATCGATCATTCCCTCCAATATCGTGAATCGTATCGCATTCGCAATATCAGTCAAAATGATCACAGCATATGGTGCAGCCCTATTATAATATTTACCTGAGTCGGTGTAATAGAACCCTCACGCAAATGCAGGTTGATCTTATCTAGAGGTGCATGGAGTCGAAGGTCTTCACCCTTACTGTGCAGAGAGTCGCCCTGGGAAGACCATAAGTATAACGTTTACTCCACGTTGTTCCCGACTCATACAAAACTGTGTACTGATTGTTGGTGTGTGTCTCACCGTGTAGTAGTCATACCACAGACCCTCTGGGAAGTAACCATCCACATAGTCAACTCCAGGATCCAATACTGGTGTCACCAATAAACTCTTCCCCCACAGGAACTGTTTGTCAATCCCATAGGTTTTCACATCTTTTGGGAACCTTTAAAAAAGGTCATATAAGATACATACAGTAAGACAAAGATACCTCCTAGTCCAGATAAAATAACAAATCAAATACTTACTCAAACATGATCGGCCGTGCGACAGTGTGTCCGTGTATGTGTGCGTGATGGAAGAGAGTGTAGAGGACGGGGTAAAGTGAATAGCGTAGCAGCAGAGCTTGCTTCATGGCTGTACGAGCCAGAGGGCTGAACGCTGTCGGGTCTTGAGGCTGCAAATTTAACAACAACCAAAAAAAAGAAAATACAGTTAAAGAAAAAAAAGTTACATTTCCAAGAGGAGTAAAGGACAGACCAGCTCTTGGGCATTTTTTACCAATTGTGCTCTATGGTGACGTTGGAGCAGTGCTGTTAAGCACAAACATATTAAATCATGAACTATATTCAGAAAGGTAGACCATCCTTTATTTCACATACTCTCTGCTTATGGGAATTAAAAAAACAAAAAAAACATCTACCATTAAATTAGATTTTCCACACGCATATTTAAAGCAGTGTCCAGACTACTGAGGGTCAGAGGCTGTGTCTTGTTGTTTCATGAGCCTTCATGTGTTTTTGTCAATTCTTTTTAAACGTCACACTATCAATATGATTAACACAGACTCGACCTCACTCACTCCAGAGACCCCGTTTATCTTTTCCGACAGCTTGTTTTTTTCTCTGTACTTCAGCACATTAGATATGAACTAAATCCATGACTATGAGGTTAAAGTGGTGAGTCTCGGCTTTAATCTGACGGGGTCTGCAAACACACTGGATGAAGAGTTTGGAATTGTAGCCCTTTTTTTTAATTTTTTTTTAATTTTTTTTAAATGCAGAGTTCCCTACAGTAAAAAGCCACAAGCATTTTGTTTTACCCATTGCGCTCTGTGGTGCCATTGGAGCAGTGCAGTTAAGATCTTACCCTCATGTCGATGGCGTTGTGGTTGCGTGTGAAGGGATAGAAAGCTCCCAGCTGCGTCCAGCGGACACAGAGTTCCTCCTGCGGCTCCTCGCTGAAGCCACAGATATCTGCTCCCACCAACGGGATGCCTAGAAGGTTAAAGGTCAAGATACCTGAAGGAGACAAAAGAGAGGTGGGCAACATCAGGAGGACATGGAAAGGAGAAACTTGAGAAGGATCAACATTAAGAGACACTAAAATGATGGAGAACCAGTTTCAAAAATAGTAAATGGACAATATCATCCACAATTCTAAGAAATCTTAAAATACGTGTTACTCTTCCTCCTCATTGTACTGTAGTTGACAGAATAAGTACAGAGTAGTGTGTGCAATAAAACATGTGAAACCACAATGCAGATCTTTAGAAACGTGCAACCTTCAAATTAGCAGTTATGCAACAACACAAAAGTGTCATAAAATTCTATAAATATTTTTTTAAATTGCATTTGTTTAACAACATGGCAATGTATAACTTTAAGCTGCTTTCATTGATTGTGGTCCACACAGCCACAAAGACGAGGAGCAACATTGGCGTTCATTTGAGGCGCGTTTATGTTCACTTGACAGCTCTACGTTTCAACTTCTCAGAAACATATCTGGGCTTTAGCTTTAGCTCCTTAGCTAGATTCAGCTTCTCTCACCAGCTAGTTGCTAACTTGGTCTGTCAGTTGGTATACAGTAGGTTTAATCAGAGTATTTTTACTGAAATAGTTGAGACTGAACCAAACAGGACAAATAAAACACAAAGTCAATGAGGCTGAAATATTTAAAAAAAATTCCCAAACTACTTCAAGTTACAAATAGGGATTTCATTGTGTAAAAAAATAAAACAAAAAATAAAGTAAAAAATGCAGCTTCAGGGAAAATAAACTTTCTGAGTGGTGGTGCTGGAGATGATTAAGATTAATATCAGAATAAAGCAGAATATACAATAGAAAAGTTTATATTTTTGTGAAAACTTTGATCATCACCTCTTCCTTGCCAATCGACAAAGGCAATACAATGTTAGATACGTTCTTGTGTAATACATGTGTCAAACCTGCTATAGAAGTGTACATGTCTTTCCACTGGCTCCGGTTGTCTCCCAGCCAGTGACCAGAGTACATCCCCTGACTTGGGAATGTGGAGCGAGAGATCACAAAAGGTCTCTTTGCCACGATCCTCTTCAGAGCGCTGGACAATAGGACACAAAAGCAATAGATTTAAGGAAAGGATCATGTTCAGTGTTCAGCATTGTGTGTGTGTGTGTGTGTGTGTGTGTGTGTGTGTGTGTGTGTGTGTGTGTGTGTGTGTGTGTGTGTGTGTGTGTGTGTTGACCTTGCAGACGCCTTAGCTTCCATAAGTCCATAGAGGCTGTGCATATTGTAGTGTACGGACTGCTTTTGCTGTGCAGTGGCACACACAGTTTTGGCTCTCAACAAACCTCCCAGTATTCCTAAAAAGATTTTTAAAACCCCCCCACAATTTTAACATTTTGACAATCATAAGCACTCTGTAACGGTGTATATTTTTTGTGGTTTTTGTGCCTTTAGCTTGAGATCTCCTACCGGGCGTGTAAGGAGGATTTTCAAGACTGCTTGATGGACAGCCATTGGTAGACCCATCCAGGAAATTTGACGGCTCGTTCATGTCCTAAAAAAAAACAGATGAGACAAATGTCAGAAGAAGATATCAGCAAATGCAGGAAGTTGGTGCTTTAATTGCATCTCCCATTTCCATACTTACAATCCATAGTCCATCAAATGGCACCTTCTCATAGAACCTCTGAAGGTTGTCGTGCCACCATTCATGTGTCACGTCATCAGAGAAATCGGGATATGCTGTCAGACCAGGCCACACCTGGAGGAAGAGATGGAGAATCGTATTTCTAATACACCCCTAATGTTTTGTTTAGACAGCACAGGACAGAGGGGAGAGTAGTAATTTTGTCTTCGGATGATCTCATCTGTGAAACATCATTACAGTGTCTCACCTTCCCAATGAGTGTTTTTCCTTCAGCGTCTTTAATAAAAACGTCCCTCCTCAGCCCTTCATCGTACGGCCAGTAGGAGCCCTCAGGCTGCACGCTGCTGATCCCTGGGTCCTGCAGGTTAAGACACAACTGTCATACAAACACACCAAATCAGACACGACACACACACATATGACAGCAAAAACAAACTCCTGTGTACCAGGATCATGACGTAGCGCTGGTCGTGAGCGTGCAGGTCCTTGACCAGATCGGGCAGCGTGCCGAACTTTGCTGGGTCAAAAGTGAAGTCCAGAAATTGGTCCATGTAGTCGATGTCGTTCCACTGGACGTCCTGTGAACAAATACACACACAAACAATAATTTGACCAAAGAACAGGGAAAGAAATAGTGAGACACACAAACAAACAAACAAACAAACAAACAGTCTGCTGTGTCAACTTTACCTGGGGTATCCCATAATTCCTCAAGCTCTTGACAACCTCCCAGGTAGAATTGCTAGTGTGGTAACCCCAGCGACAGAGATGGTAGCCCAAAGCCCAGTAGATGGGCATCGCTGGGTAGCCTGAGAAAACGTGGAGCAGAATCATCAGTAAGAAATGCAGGAATTGAGGCAAACCGAAACAAGCTCTGGGGTTAACAATTACTTACACTTACTACAGAGCCATAAAGCAAAAACTAGGAAGACCAACCTACACAGCAATGTTCTTTTGATTGTTTTACTACTTTTCTCTGGGAATTAAACTGCCAAAACTGACCCAGAGGCAGGCTGAATAGAGATAATTAATGGTAATTGTATTCATCCAGGTATTAAAGAAAGTCAATCAATGGATTATTGCTACTATTCAAAACTAGTACCTCAGAATGACTCAAACCATCTCTTTAAAAAGGTTCCATATATGAGACTCTCAACGTTAATATAGAAGCAAACAACTATTTGCTACATAAAGATATAGTGGAGTGATGGCATCCTGAGCAGAGAATTAAGTCACACTCTCTCTGTGTGTGTTCGTTCTTTCTTTGGTGCGTTCTTTGTTTTGGCAGCTGGTCTGGCCATGCATGCATGTTAGTGCATGAGAGTCCCTCCCTTTGAAACTGTTGGACCACCCGCATTTATAAAGAGACTAAGAAAGTGACCTCCCACACAGCCTTGTAAAAGCAAGATGACAGAGTGCAGTTTGAAGCGTTCAGCTGAAGGCGACCCGGAGCTGGCTTTTCTTCTCGCCAAGGGAGAGGGGGAGGTTTGGCCGTTTGTTTTGGTCTGAGATGCTGGTGCTCTATTGCAACATCTAGTGGTTCTAAATTTCATATATAGAACCTTTAACCTTAAAAAGGTGCAGTAGGTAAGACTTATAAAACTAACTTTCTGTCATATTTGCTGAAACTGACCCTATTTTCCAGTAGAACTACATGAAGCAGTAATTTAAAAAAAATAAAAAATCTGGCTCCTCTGGCACCACCTACAGCCTGTAGTTGTGATAAAAAAACCCCCCCTTTTAAAAGAATGCACCAATCAGGCTTAGGGCGAAGTGTCAATTACTGCTCATGCACACGCATTCATTCTCCCTTATGGAGGGAGGGGCTTAGGAGACCGGTTTGGGCTTAAGCAGAAAGGGGGGGGATGGACTGAGAAGTTGTCGATGATCAAATTCTTTGGCTAAGTCCTGGATTTGTTTTTACAATCCTACCTACAGCACCTTTAATTCCACTTCCGGGCTTGTTCAGATGCCGCCAGAAATTTCGCCGGATGTCCGTTACCTTCCTCTTTCTTTGTGTTAGAATTTTAAACTCCGGTCGAGGACTATGCTCCTCAGATCTCTGCAGGGTAAATCCAGACAGCTAGCTAGACTATCTGTCCAATCTGAGTTTTCTGTTGCACGACTAAAACAACTTTTAATTGTACACGTTCCACCAAAAACAAGTTCCTTCCCGAGGCTATTTTGCAGAGGCGCCGTTGCTCCGTCCGGCACTTAGCGCTGCCCAAGACGATTGTGATTGGTTTCAAAGAAATGCCAATAAACCAGAGCACGTTTCTGGCAGTGCGAGACTATTAATTGAGTAAAAGTTGCAAAATGCAAGTCTACAATCTTTGTATAGTCTGTAAGATATGAATATGCTGCAGTCATGCAACTACAACAGTCCCACACCCAGCAGACTCCTACTGACCTATGACTTCCACATACTGTTCAATCACCGAAGCAGGATCAGGACCAAGGAAAACGTAAAAGTCAAGGATTCCACCAATAGTGCGCCAGGTGAGGGCTGGGGCGGGCTGGAGCTTCACATCTGAAGAAACAGAAAAACTGCTGATGAAACATTTATTTGTAAGAAAATCCTTCTGAATATGCTACAATTAGGGACCCCTGAGAAATGCATGTCTATGAAGCTAGAGAGCGATTTAATAAAGAAAGTGCATGGGATATATTGAGTAACTACGAATAAAAATGTACAGTTATATACATATTTTAAAATAAGCAGCTAAATACCCCAGTTCATGAACAACATGTATGGTTTGTGGAGCAACAGATGGAAATACAAGAACAAACATCCATCTGCATTAGAACATTAAAAGCTTGTCTTCAACATTCCTAAGATGAAGGCAACAAGAAACCAATTACATCAAACTTTGACTAAGTCTGTAAACCATTTCAGTTAGCAACGCTCATTATCTTTGTTAGGAAACACAACATGACCTCGAAATTCCCTCTTCTTAAGACACTGGAAAGATGAGATTTACGGACACTGCAGTCACGCGTTGACAATATTGCACAAATTGCTATAAAAGGACTGTTTTTATAGTTTCCTAATGTGTCATCATATGAACTGTTGTGACACTGTAAGAATCAGCTGTCAATGTGTATTATTGCACATAGTGAAACCTGAAGCAGAGGAAGTAATAAGACTGACCCATTGCGTTGCTGTTCAGGAGGAAGAAGCCGTGTGCGTTCCCTCCATCCTCCATTGCCAGGTAAAATGGATGAGCTCCATATAGGTTTGTCCGTTCCTACATTGTAAAGAGAGACCCAATTAATTTGATCTTTATAGTGACTTAAAATCCTTCCAGGGGAAGGATCTTTTGTGCCAAAGCTCAAAAGACCAAGTTCGAAACGAAAATCCATTTTAAGTCTATTTATTCCCATTTCAGGTACAGCGATGCAAAAACCTTGTGTGTGGTTGAACTGGTATAGCTACCCACTTCTCAAACCTACCCCTTTCCTACTAGCAAACATGATAAATAGCAAACAAGAAACTAGGGGGTGTCAACAAAAACTATCAGGGGAGTAAACAACCTAAATATGTATGTAAATAATTATACCACTCATAATGTAGGTAGGCCATCTCATACTAATAAAACAAAGATTTGGTCAATGTAAATAAAATATATATATGATAAACACAGTAAATGAATCCTACAATCTTATTTGTACAAAGGTGAACTGTACATTCAATCAAATCACAATGCTACGTCCAGAATGTTATTTATGGTGGCAGCCGTCATCTAGGTTATTAAATACACTCGTGCTTTTCATGCCATGGCAATGTCAAAATGTCTACTGTGAAAAAGGTCTATCAGTTGAATGTGAATATCTGTGTCTGTGGCTAAAATGTAACTATAAACAGAACAATGACAAATGCAGGAATTTCCATACCATAGGAGGCACATCTCTGGCCCACATGGTGAGTGTGTTCCAGTGCACATCATGCAGAAAGGTGGAGCGGTGCTCACCCAGGCCGTAAATGAACTGACTCTGCAGGGAGGTGGAGAGCTGGAGAAACTGATCCGCATAGAAGAGAGGAGCCACTGTGGTGTTCAGACTAGCAGGAAACCGTTGAAAGGAGACAGTTTTAGATCGTTAATTATCATTTACGGTTTCAAGTTATTTTCACAACTGAATGTGCTTTAAGAATTTGTAGTATACAATGTATGTTCAGTTATGACTATAACCCTTTATTCACCTGACCTAATGTAGCCTATTCAAGGGAGACTTACAGCACTGCTCCTGTAGAGCTCCTCTTCACAATGAGGCCAAATGGCTGCTTTGAAAACTCTACGGTGTAGACTGGACTTTCTGCCTTCTTGGCGGCAGTGGGAACAGAGATTGGAACCTCGAACCGTGAATTAGAGGGGTCAGTAATCTAGATTGAGAAACACGAGACAAACAATTACATTACAGACCAGAGAATTTACAGCGGTATGTAATACAAACTATATCAACTGACCTATAACCGTTCATGACAGAATTACACCCTCCTAGGTTTAATCATTGAGGATTGGCACAGATCTTATTGGCCAATAAATTAGTTGTTTGCTTACATGACTGTTAAGTTGATGAGATTTCTCTTAACCTTTTTTTCATAAACTCCAATAAGAAAACAAACAAAAATGTGTGTTAGTATGGCAATAGCCTCGCATTGCTAGACCTATGTCCACAGCAAGAGTTTAGGCTGGCTTGTCTATTCTGGGATACGGGATAAAAACGCTCTGGCTTGTTTGTATTTTTTTTTTTAAACCAATCACAACAGTCCTGAGCGGTGCTAAGCCCTGGATGTAGCAATGGTGCCCTCACAAAACATGTCAGGCTTTATCCCAGCAGTGTACATCGGTTGATCCAGACTAGTATGGCAATGACGTCAGAGCTTTTTAGCTACATTACTAAATATTCCTACTCCTCCTAACAGGCCTTTGATGAGAATTGTTTTATATTTCATCGGTAGGATTACATGTACGTCCTTAAATACAAGCTAGATTATTTATAATGCTAAGTCCTCCGCACAGATACAGAGTAAAGTTCAAAGCCAGAAACTGCATGCTGTTTGACGGACATATATGAATTATGACTGAATATGAACCTCCCACACTCACCCTGACCCGTAGCCGCATATCGGTCTCATGACGTATCTCCACCTCTAGAGTGAGGATATCTGCTGGGTAGTAGGTCTTCACCTCCCTTACGAGTGTACCTTTCTGCCCCAGTGATGTGTCGTTTAGTGACACAAGCGAGTAGGAAGGGAAATCCTGTGGATAGAAACACCAAGGGATACCATTTCTCCCTGATTGGTGGGTGGCAGAGGAGGAGGGAGAGGATGCAGGGATGAAGCAACAGTTCCTTGCCTCACACAACTCTCGGGTCACAACCACCTCTCTTTCAGGGTAGCAGTCAAACCTCCACGCCTCAGGGATTAAACTGCAAGCTTCGCGGCGGGAAGCGGCTGCAGCGTCGTTTACTCCTATGTCTATTTGAGAGTCTGGGGTTTGTGCACCGGCCGGTGACGGTGGTTTGTGTGGCTGTTGGTTGGACGGTCGGTGCAGCCAGAAAACGGTGCCCAGTAGCCAGCCTCCACAGAGGAGCAGCAGCAGGCAGCCAATCAACAGAAGGCCTGTGTTGACGGAGCATGACGGCCTCCGTGGAAGCAAGGAGGCTTCCTCTGGCTCCCGAACCTTAAAACACAACAAGGAAATCAAATATGCAACACACTCAGAAAAGCAACCAGGAGGAATCATATTAGTCCCTTTATATTGTAAGAATATAAATGGATTAGACAGGCAGAAATAACAGTGTGTTATAGACTAAAAACATAGAAAACAGGTTACACACAAAAATAATCCTAAAACAATCTAAAGTGGCACCTTAAAAACGACCTAAGAGCTGATTATTTTTTTGATTAAATCAATGAATTGTTTGGTCTTGACATTGTGAAAAGAAATTTACCTGATGAAGGTCTGAGACCGAAACGTATTTTTCTTCTTAATAAATTATTGCTTGCATAATGGTCAGTTGCTTTGTTCAACCATAAGTTTAAAACCAGTACACATTTAGTTCCCTATCACATCAGTCAAAGAAAAGAAACAAATCTTCACAATTGAAAAGATGAAACTAGAAAATTACTTCATTTTACAATAAAGATACTTTTAAAACTGAATGCAGATTGTTTGAGGCAGAGGAAGCAGTATACATAGTATATATATACACAAATATGAACTCACAGAAACTTCTTCATGGACAGGACGAGGCTCTTCTGACAAAAGTGCACTGGAAAACTGAACATCTTCAGGGTTCAGCCGCTTGTATGACACCATCCTGATAGTGTGCGATTGTCAAAGTGAGTGACTGAAAGCATGAGAGAGAGACAGAGAAAGCAGAACAAAGTTCAGTTAGATAGCAAATCTCATTTCCTGATGTTTTGGAGTTGGTTGGAGAAGTGTGCATGAGTGAAGTGAAAATGACTGATTGATTTTGATGGTTTCATTTCAACACTATAACAAAAAGAATGATGAAAGAGAAAGCAGAAGAGGTGCATAAGACAAAAATGATTGGGACTATAAAGCAGTGGTGGAATGTAGAGAAGTACTTGAGTTTCTGCATGTTCTCCTAGTTCATACTTCTCCACTACATTTATTTGGCAGCTTTAGTTACATCAACAAATACATTATGATGTACTATTTTGGATAATAGTTCAATTCACAAGTTACTCAGGAGTATATATAGTAAAAAGAAGCAATTAAAAGTGGTATTAGTCCATAAATTATTATAATCCAATCATGCATTATTCTGAAATGGGCCATTCTGCACAATGAGTACTTTTACTTTCTATGCTAATACTTTTGAACTCTTACTTAAGTAAGATATTGAATGCAGTTCTTCAGCCTGTAAAAGAGTATTTCTACACGGCTGTATCACGACTTGTTGTAGTACTACTTTCACAGTAAAATATCTTCAACCACCACTGCTATGATGGACATTTTTACAAAAGGTAGGGATTCAAGTACAACATTTATTTAGGATAATTAGAGTTAACACAGAACACTAAACATTTAACGTTAAGGACATATTAAACGTAGCTATGTGCCATAGCTGAATAATATTATTATGTAATGCTGAGGTATACGAAAGCCCACACTGATATGACGTGTTGCACATTTTGTCCACAGAGCATCAGGTCGTAGCTAGCCATGCGTGTGAATGTCAAAGTTCACCAGGGAGACATATGGCCACTAAATAGATTGCCGATTTGGCTGACAAAATATTATAGTTAGGAGAGAACACCAGTCGCCCTAGTGGTACGTTATTGTAGCAACGTGTATTAGCGTTAGCTAACTTTAACAGCAATGTAACTTTAGCTAACGTGAGCTAACGTGAGCTGACAAGGACGTTAACATAAACATCACTTACCTAGATACCCTTTGAGTCTCACAGACACAAAAATGCAGCATACAGAGCAGCTTTCCCTTTAAAACAATGTTTCGTTAGCTAAATAGTCCGTAGCGTTGATAACCTCAAATGTCTGCATAGTGTGCGTCTGTTTATCTTCATGTTATGTTCAATACACCTCGTAATTTCGGGGACTTCCGTTTGAAGAACCTGCAACAACCTCTATTTCGAAATCTCAATCAGTGCTGCCTACAGGAGCAGCTTGGGTTTTGTAAAACGTGCAATTGGACAGTCTAGCTCCGTGTGTGCTGCAGCAAATGCAGAGTCAACGAGAGAGGATTTCACGTTCTGAATAATATCACAGACTAGTGAGCAGACTAGCTATAAATAAGCTTTAAATGGTAACAGTTCTTAATCAGATAGAAATTAGAATACATGACCAGTAGTATAAAATAGTATAACTGCATGAAATATAAATAAAGTCACGTCATTTTATATTCTTTCTGAGAACATTTAGTAGTCAAATTTCTCGAAGGTTCAAGAAATTATATTGATATTGCTAAAATATTGGTTTAAAGTCTTATTTAGCTCAGCAAAATACACTGTACATAATGGACCTGGACGCTGTCATGTGTGCAATGTTGTGTGACCTAATTTATTTATAATAACTTGCTATTTCTGTGAAATGTGGCTCTCCAATGTTTTTCTGAATCTTTTGGCAAAAAATAACACCTATTCCTGTATTCCTTTTCCTCACATGTTCAAATCTCTATGGGCAATCGTACTGTAATAAAATAAGCAGGGTTTCATGTGAACCCAAGACATGGGAATTCATTTCACAGAAGATTTATGCGAGCACTCACTTGATCCAGAACATGCGTCATGCATGGTAACTCAGACATGATGGGTGTAAACTGATTGAGAATATTTTTAACTTATCACTTTAGTTAGAAACCTACTAAAAATATAGTTTGGCTCAATTTTTAACCAGAACTTTTTATGGTCAGTGTCTACAGTCGATGCCTTTTTAATGGTTTTAAAAATATTATGATACATATTCATGACTTTTTGTCCATATATTTGTACCTCTTGTACATAAACTCCTCTCAGGAGTCAGAAATCCCCACACAGAACAGTCTTTAGTAATTTTACTTTTATTCTTCAGTATAACATGTCCCATACAATAAGACAGAGGCAGCAGTGGGCAAAATTTACCATCTACATGGCTTTAAATTATTGCCTTTTGTATCACAGTCTTATAGGATGACTCCTTTATTCACAATAGTTACTTGGCCTTTAAGAGTTTTCTAAACCAGGTGAATGTGATTCATGATTTAGTTGTTGAATAACACAAACAAGAGATACAGATTAATCACCATTAGGGCAAAATGCTTTTGGCAAAAGACCATGATGAATATCATGATCCCATTGATTCATTACCGGCTAAAATATTTCATACCCAAAAAAATGAATTCCAGTTTCACCTGATTCGTAGACGGCTTATTGGCCATTGTAACGTCAGATACATAAACAATTACTCTTCAATCCAATGTCCACATACACGATTAGTTTGAATGACAAATACTGCATGGAAAAATGTGAAATCACAGACCTTAAATAAGTCATTTGCACTACAGTAAATACTCTAAATGTGAGTGCGATATTTTGTTGCAACTAACTTAGGTAAGAGTGATAAAAGAGAGTAAATAGGACCTCTAAAATCTATCATCTTAACAGTTTCCAAGATTTTACGAAAGTTGTGTTTGTAGTAAACGTGTTTGGTCATTTTGTCTTAAAGTGTTGTTCGTTGCTGAACATCACCTGACACGTGTGCGTTTATTCATTTCAGGGAGTTAAATATTTTAGCTTTAATACTTTTATGTGAACCACCACATAGTTTAAATGACAGTTCTTTCACAGAGGTAGTCCCTGAACTTCTTCAGTTCACGTTTTACTGCCTAAAATCTTCGTTCTATCGTTACAATACTACTGGTACATATCTCTGCAGTTTAAATAAATACATTTTCAGTCATTTTTGTCTGCTATACACATATTAATCGGAGAGTTATCGCCACTCTGCGATGAATCGTCGTTCTTCGCGCTGAATCCAGACTCCTCCTCAGTGTGAAGCTGCTCATGTTTCCGTTTGTGGAGCCTCAGGCTTTGGGAGCGGCTGAAGCCTCGCCCGCAGATGTCGCAGCCGTACGGCCTCTCGCCCGTGTGAAGCCTGAAATGGTTCTTGAGGCTCGAAGCTCGGGTAAAACTCTTTTCGCATTCGGGACAGTCAAACTTCTCCCCAAAGTGGATCTTCTCATGTTCCCTCAAGCGGCCGGACTGGTTGAAGCTCCGGTCGCACACCGAGCAGTGGTAGGGCCGCTCTCCTGTGTGCGTGAGCCGGTGTCTGTTCATGGCCCCCGAGTGGGCGAAGCACTTCCCGCAGTCCGGGCAGGAGAATGGTTTCTCTCCCGTGTGGACTTTCTGGTGACCCTTGAGCTGACCTTTCTGGGTGAACTGCTTTCCACACAGACTGCACTGGTAAGGCTTCTCACCCGAATGAATTCGCATGTGAATCTGAAGCGCCGACATCTTGTGACAGTCTCTCCCACAGAGCCCGCAGCAGTAAGAGCTCTTTGTCAGATTGTCGCTACACTCTTCCGGCCCTGGCGAGGCTGGAGCGCTGTCTTTGTCGCTGCCAGAGACATGGTCAGGATCCTCTCCCGACGCTGTGGGAACATCAATGAAAAATTTAAACTTGCTATATAGTAACACTCAAGACAAACAACGTATATTAACCCTTTTCGCTTGTTAAGACGTGGCTCACTGTGGAATCCAACACGATACGAGATTGAAAGGCGATAAAAACAAAAGATCCGATGATCAGCTTTCAACTCCTCTGTGTGCTGTAGAAGCACTATTGTTCAGTCAAGGAGTGAAGCGCATGGGAGTTGATTTTTGGAAAGTACAACCTGTCTCACCCCACTACGGACGGCCCCAACTTATACAATTCCCAGTGCAGCAATATTCATTTTTTAAGTGTCTGATTCAAGGCATAGGCCGGACACTAGACAAAAGTAAAAATGTCAATGAATTAATGATAAAACCTTTATTGCCCCTAGGGGAATTTGCTTTGCACAAAGAGCCTAAAAGAATATCAATAGAACATCAACAACCATACATGACAGCACACAATATAACATAAAATGTAAGCATCATAAAAACATCATAAAAAAACATAATTTGGGAAAGTGATTAAGGACATCAAGTGCAAGTTCAAGAAAGTAACAAATGCTGGCTTTTCATTTTAGGAGTATTCCACTGAATTGAAAGATAAGCAATTAGGGCTGCAGCTATCGATTCTTTTTGTAATCGATTAATGTAGCACTTTATCGATCCATTAATCGATTAATGTTTTTTTTTGCGTTTTTAAACAACTAAAACTAGGGAAAAAAAGCAACATTTTCGGAAGAAAGTAACAAAACTAAACATATTAAGTGCATTTAAGTGCCATATTACATTGTTTTTAAAGATTTTTTTTTTCAAATGATATCAACCTCAAACTAAGGGATACATTAAACATACACAAACATTACATTAAGTTGTGCAACTTAACTTTCAGAACTACAAGTTTCAACCTGAGACTGATCTGTATACAGTAGGCCTATATGTAAATATTAGTTATACTCAACCTATTTTCATTTATATATTTGATTATAATGTCACACAGCTCTGTTACACTTATGCTATTAGATCATTGATCAGCTGTTTCTCCGTAGAGAGAGAGAGAGAGAGAGAGAGAGAGAGAGAGAGAGAGAGAGAGAGAGAGAGAGAGAGAGAAAAAAATGCGCAACAATCAGCTGTTTTTCCGAAGGGATAGTCAACGCGTCAGCTCTTTAGATCAGATCGTGGTCACCACTACGTATTTTCTTGTCTTTGTTTTTGGTAGTTGTTGTGTTTGGTGTAGTTTCATCGTCACCAAACACACTGTGATTTACTTTTGTCGGGTCCTCTTCGTGGAATGGAGGATTAAGTTAGACTCAGTGTTTTCTGTTGAGATGCTAAAGCATTGACGTCGTGCTATTATTGTGGTAAGCTAGTTTGATTTTGCAGTAGACACACTGTACATAGTTTTAGTTTCAATTACGTTTGAACTGATTCCAAACTTTGGACACTTTGTCGTTTTCTCCAGCCTGTCTCATCTCTTAGCCCCTCGCTATTTATGCTCTGGCACATAGACAGTGTCGCCAGCAGCTGACTGAGCCGCGTCTGTGCGACAGTAATAATGCTCCGTGCGGAAACACCGTCCGTCAGCGATACAACGTTGGTAACATTGATTTAACGAAGCTTCGAGGCAAGTCATTTTGCATCGAGGATTTTTTGTAATCGAATTATTCGAGTTATTCGAGGAATCGTTTCAGCCCTATAAGCAACGTTACACAGTTTGGTAATTAGTCCCTAAAGGAATCAAATAATTTCTAATTGTCAAATTAGGGTTTTAATTAACCATAGGAAATTCTCTAAAGCCTATTAAATTTTAAGAAGTAACACAAAATCTCCACTAACCACAAGTGCAGGGTTCTCATTTTCAAACCAGTCAGTCAGAGACACCAAAGAGTCAGTCGGAGTGAACTAAAAAAAAAAAAAGACAGTCCCCTTTCTATTATTTCAAAAATATCAAAAATATCAAAAATAGAGAGTGATGGTTCTTTCTCTTAGTAACCACCTTTGGTTGTAAGCCAAACACAGGCAGCTTTAAAGAGCACATAAACCAGACAAAGGCCAAGATTTCAATTTCAACTCATAGAATTAAGAATTATGCTACAGGTAATGATAATGTCAATGACGGTTGTCATTTCAACCAGCTAAAACAATCGGCTAAAAATGAGAAGCCTGCTTATGTAATCTTTAGGTAAATTAGGTACACTCTCACTCAGACTATGTCCACACTTAGCTAGCTAAGTCTCAAAATGCATCTTTTTCTCTCCTTCCCATATTTAGCCAGCATTTTTACACCCTAACACACCAGAGTGGATAAATCTGAAAACGATGGCTTTAAATTTTATTATGGACAAGAACAAAAGAGATTGAAAATGATTACTTGTGTCCTCTCAGATGGCTCACGGGCTTTAGCAGTAAAGTTACAGAAGGAAACGTTCATGTTTGTCTTTGTGATGGAAAAGAGATTTTCCTGTTGAGGAGTTTGAGTGTGGACACAAACCTTTAAAGTGCTCATATTATGCTCATTTTCAGGTTCATAATTGTATTTAGAGGTTATATCAGAATAGGTTTACGTGGTTTAATTTTCAAAAAACACCATATATTTGTTGTACTGCACATTGCTGCAGCTCCTCTTTTCACCCTGTGTGTTGAGCTCTCTGTTTTAGCTTAGAGTGAGACATCTCACTTCTGTTCCATCTTTGTTGGGAGTCGCACATGCGCAGTAGCTAGGTAAGGACTACTAGCAAGTCAGAAGCAGAGTATGAGGGCGTGCCATGCTAGCAGCTAGGCGAGCATTATAACGTGTGTTACAAAGTGACGCACGTTTGTCTCTGAAGTAAAGGCTGGACTACAATAGAGCTGTTTGGAGCAGTTTGTGAACAGTGTTTTCTGTTGGAGATGGTAAGTCCCTTTGGGGTGGACTTGGGGATTTTTCACTTTTGCACAAAAAAGATATATAACACAATAAAGGAAAGGGAAAAGCCAAAAAAGCATAATATGAGCACTTAAAAAAAACTAGTGTGGACACACAAACATTGTTTTCAGAATTACGCTGATTAGTGTGGATGTAGAAAAAAATGGTAAAAAGAGAGAAGGGTGGGCTAAAATCATTGAGGAAAACTCTGTTTTAATCCAGTCATTCAGTGACACGAGGTCCCAGTTATGACTGTAGTAAAAACAGTAATAGTGGTGAACATTGTGCAGTGATTTTTGTACTCCTGTAAACTAATTCCCTTACTGTTCACAAGTTCCTCTTCTTCCTCCTTTACCGTTATCCTAATTTCTGCGTTGCTTTCTGGATGCTGCTCTTCAGTTTCCTCCTGCATGGTGCAATCCTCACTACCAGACAGCTGGTCAGGAGCTTCTTCTAGTGGGGGAAAACACAAGTAAAACAACCCCTACAAATGTCAAAATCATCATTAAAAGGCATTCAGGCTCATTTTATTATATAAAAAGGTAAATTTGGAATGTTCTGATTACGAACCACACAAGGGTTCCTCTTCTTCCTCCTCTTTCACTATTACATTCATAGGCGGACTGGAAGTGACGTCCTCCGGTAGGTCTTCTGGTTCTCGGGGGTTATTTTCACACTGAGCTGCTTTGTCACAGCTATGATCCTCTGAGGAATGGGGCTCAACTGCACTGGGCAAACTCTGACCGTCAGACACCTATAAAAATAATTTAAAAAAAGTTTAATAAGAACAAATGGAGGCAACAACGGTGTTAGGACGTTGTAAAGACGTATATATGTAAGAATGCAGACAGGTTTCCCCCAGAAAAATGTTTAGCCCAGTGGCAAGTGTCTTTTTTTTCTTGACGAGGGCCCGGCTGGGAACAGTCACAGACAGATGGCAGCATTAATGCAAAGCCCGATGTTTGTTCTGTGATAACAGAATCATAAAATGGAATCGCAAAATTAAGAACTTAAAAAGCTATAAGACCGATTCCATAGGGCTCTACATTAAGTCAGTTCTAAAACCTAACTGGAGATTCGAAAATATGACTATGTCTAAGTTTCCAACCGAGCCGCCCCACCGTAACTGTAGCCTAAAAACATCTGAAAAATCACAAAATAATTCCCAGTGACTTAGGCCCGATGGGCCACCAGTCTTGCAATACACTGGGGGAAACCCTGGCAGAAGAAAATTAACACCTTAAAAAGGTCCCATGACATGGTGCTCTTTGGATGCTTTTATATAGACCTTAGTGGTCCCCTAATACTGTATCTGAAGTCTCTTTCCGAAATTCAGCCTTGGTGCAGAATTACAGTCCCACAATGAGCTTTACTTAGGATGTGACATTTCTGTGTCTAGCTATTAATATTGTGTGTAGCTATTAAGGAGCCGAGAAGGGGGGGGCAAGGTGGAGGGTGGGGGTGTGGCCTTGACCAACTGCCACTTTGCTCGTTTGAAAGCCATGATGTCTCTCTCTCTCATGGGTGGGCCAAATTCTCTGGGCGGGCAAAGCAGAGAAAGGGGAGGTAACCTTGCTCCTTATGACCTCATAAGGAGAAGATTCCAGATCGGCCCATCTGAGCTTTCATTTTCTCAAAGGCAGAGCAGGATACCCAGGGCTCGGTTTACACCTATCACCATTTCTAGCCACTGGGGGACCATAGGCAGGCTGGGGGAATGCATATTAATGTTAAAAAAACCTCATAAAGTGAAATGTTCATGCCATGGGACCTTTAATCAAACCAGATAAAAATGATTCTACTTTGTAATGGCTGTGTGTTGTCTCTCCCTCAGAGCGGATGTTGTTGGCCAGGTCTTGCTGGGATGATTCGCCAGCTGCAGCTTGAACTGGGTCTGAGATTACACCTGGAACTGAGCCATTCTTGTTCTGTGTACACGATCGTTTGTGGTTTCTGAGAGTTCCTGCCAGTGAGAAGTGCCTCCCACAGTCCTCGCAGGTGTACGGCTTTTCTCCTGTGTGAATCCTGGTGTGCCTCCGAAGCTCTCCTGGAGCTACAAAAGACTTATCGCATTGTGTGCAGCTGTAAGGCTTTTCCCCCGTGTGAGTCCGCATGTGTGTCGTCAGAGTCCACTGCTGTGCAAATGTCTTACCGCAGTCGGAGCAGTGGTAGGGCGTGATGCCAGTATGGAGGCGCTCGTGTCTCACAAGTGTTCCCGACAAGGCGAACCTTTTGTCACAGAAAGAGCACTGATAGGGCCTCTCTCCGGTGTGAGTCCTCTGGTGATCTCTCAGCTCAGCTGCCGAGTTACAGCTCTTGTCACAGTCCGAACACGGAAACTTCTTCCTCGTAAAGCCCGCCACAACCTCGGAGTGCATCGCCTCTAAGTGAGTCTTCAGATGCCAGTGTCGGGAAAAGCTCTTCAGGCAGATGGAGCAGTGATACGGCCTCTCGCCGGTGTGCGTCCGCCGGTGCAGTCTGAGCTCGCCCTGACTGGCAAATCTTTTCTCACAGAAAGTGCACGGGAATGGCTTCTCCCCAGTGTGGACCCTTTCGTGGATCATGAGCAGCCCCTTTTCTGGAAATCTCTTCTCACACATGGAGCAGGGGAAAGGCCGCTCTCCGGAGTGAGTGCGTAGGTGGCGCTGAAGTTTAGAGGCATAAGGGAAGTCTTTACCACACACTGAGCAGCTGTGGAGAGACGGTGGTTTTTCAGTCTCACTTTGATCAAACGTCTTGGAGGGAGCCTCTGCAGGTACAATGCCATGGATAGCACTCTCTCCTGTGTCAAACGAAAGATGAGAAAGCAATGTTAGAGAAACATTTTTGAAACCGTTCATCCCAGAGAACGAATGAACGAAGAGTGATGCTGATGATGTTGAGACATGTAGTAGAGTCCTACATACTGTAGGCCAGTGAGTTGATGATTTTCAGCAAAACAAACATTCAGTCTGGTTATTTTATAAAACGTTATACTTGACATAACTTAGTTTTACAGTTATCTCATATGTATAAAGGAATTAAATAGAAAATTTGAAAAAAGAACGCTCATACTGAGACTCAAGACTCCCCCGTCGACATTGAGACAGTGGAGACGTACAAATATCTGGGTGTTCACCTCAACAATAAACTGGACTGGTCCAATAACACAGACGTCCTGTACAAAAAGGGCAAAAGCCATCTCCACCTGCTGAGGAGGCTGAGGTCCTTTGGTGTGTGCAGGACTCTGTTAAAAACATTTTAGGACTCTGTGGTGGCGTCTGCAAATCTTTTATGCAGTAGCCTGCTGGGGAGCTGGGAGCACAGAGAGGGACAGGAAAAGGTTAAACAGAATGGTGAAGAGGGCTAGCTCTGTTCCGGTCTGTCCTCTGGACACCATAGAGGAGGTGGGGGAGAGGAGGATGTTAGACAGGCTGGCATCAATCATGGGCAACACCTCTAGGAGTTCCCTGAGCAGCTCCTTCAGCAGCAGACTGCTGCACCCTCAGTGCAAGAAGGAGCGCTACCGCAGGTCCTTCATTCCAGCAGCAGTTAGACTCTTTAATGCAACATCATAACGTAGCACTGCTAGCTGGTTCTGCAATATGAGCCATCACTGGACAATATTCTGCACTATGCATATTTATTTATTACTCTGTGTTACCTCCAACTGTGCAATATGTCATTTCTATTCATCTGCACCTTACTCATCTGTATATCTGTGTTTATATACTATCTGTTTATATAAGGGTGTTTATTGTGTAAATGTTTGTTTTATTACTATTATTATAACTAATTCTATTTTTTCTATTTCTTATACTTCATGAATATTTTTTACCATAACCCCCAGAGTTAGACAATTCGATACATAACCTTCTCATCTCCTTGCGTGTTGTAACTCTGTCTGACGCCGCCAAGCGTAAGAACATAGTGAATGTAGTAGTAATCCTACTGTTCAGATAGTGACAAATAACGCCAACATGTTCCTATTTACATGTTGTGATTTGTAGAGTCACGCCGTGTACAAAAAACAACGTAACATTTAACACAGCCGTCTTCTAACCGTAAACAAACCATTAACTTTGGACTGCAAAGCGAATCATTCCGCCCAAGTACTATATTCTTCCGCCTGAGAATATAGTTCCCGGTTTGTTTACGGTTAGAAGATGGCTGTGTCTCATGTTACGTTGTTTTTGTCGCCACACTTCTACACAAATCACAACATGTAAACAGGAACATGTTGGCGTTATTTTGTCACTTATTCGGAGCAGTAGGATTACTGGAACCATTCACCTGCATGTTCTGTGCTGGCCTGATGCCGCTGGAGCCATCAGACAGCCTTACAGCACGCACAGAGATGAGAAGGGTATGTATCGACTTGTCTAACTCTGGGGGTTACGGTGAATGAGCTAAATTCCCAATAAGTCGGCGTGTTCCTTTAATGTTCTGATGTGTGTACATTTTTTTTTCTTTTGAGCTGCTGTAGCACAGGAATTTCCCCAGTGTGGGATTAATTAAGTCTATCTTATTTTATCTTATCTTAAGATATCTGTATTGGGAGAGAAAAAGTGGAATCATTGCATCTATGTGTGCATGCTGTCACACATGGTGGATTCAGGTATCTTCATGCATTTACATCCTAATCAAAGAAGACCTGTCAAGGCTGGGAATGCATAAAAGGTGGCACTGGATGTTTATCCTGACTATATAATACTTTGATATAATAAATACTGCACTTAAGCAGTTCAGAGTAAATGTTTTGCTTGTTTTGTTTTTTTAACTTAAAGGCCTTGGACACCCACACCGGTGTTTCCAGCTATTCTGACTGATGAGACCTCTTCCCAGGACTCAGTGGGCGTGTATAAACGGTCAGTCAGCTCTGTTGCACCTGTTAGGGCAGGACACGTGACATCTTTATCATTCTTATTGGTAGATGAAATTTGTGACGTAATAATCTATGCTCCGGCCTACCTTAAACCTGGGCAGAGGTCTATTCAGCTAGAATAACTGAAAAACACCTGTGTGGGTGTCCAGGGCCTTTAACACTTTAAACAAAAAGTGAATTCATCATTTAGAATAGCTCCTGAAAAAAATCTAACCCTGCCTGTCAAACTTTTGGAAGTAGTGCATCAAGTAACCGCAAATATTCTTTCACCCATAACAAACAGTGGACCTCCACAGTAGATACTTGTAGGGCTACCTCTGAAGTGAAATTAGCATGCCATATTTGCTAGTGAGTTAATTGATGTTGGTTAAGATTTAGATCTTTCTTTCCGTCCCTTTAGATCTAACGTTACCCTGTTAGTTTGATTCACAAAGTACATATTTGTTACATGACTGTTAGACTGCATTACAATGTACAGTGGGCTCTATTTTTCAAGTCACTCAGTGTATACTCAACTGTTACAATTTATTTGCTCACTGAGATCTGAGAAATCCACTTCTTCTCCATCGGAGTTGATCAGGCCTCCAATTTCTTGCTGATCTTCCTCAGCGAGGATCACAGCTGGCCCAAAGTCCTCTGGGTTTTCAGAGCCCATCTCTCAAATATACAACCTTGTCGAGGTTAAAAATCAAGAGTCAGTAAAAAGACATTCAAAAAATAAGTTTTAGCAAGTGACTGAACATATACAGTATAAGCAAGGTGTGGCAAACCACTGAGCAACCACTGCTGTTGCTGGCTCTTTGAACTAATAAATCCATTATAGGGCTTACCCAACTTACTAAGAATCAAAATGATGTCATTTGCTATATTTATATTCATACAGTAAGTTATTGATGTATATTTTAACCACAGTCCTGTTACAGATAGGTTGTTATATATATATATAATAATAATAATAATAATAATAATAATAATAAGCATTACTTCAAATGTACGAGCACAAACCAAACCTGCCTGGATGGACAATTCTGACAACCAAAACTTTACAATTTCACTTTTCTTCATTCGATAACATATCCCAGATATCACATTCAGTGCTCTTGTATTTAGGATTAAAGAATTGTTTCAAACATTTGTGACATACTGGTGGTTGTGACTCTTGGTTATGTAGATTAATTATACTGTTGTTTCAGATAGGTTTATAAATAATAATAATCCCAGAGGATTCATTCAGTGACAGTTTTTATTCCACTCTGGTTCAGCTTCAGATTTTCAGCCTCCAGAAGCAGATTTATATTAGGGAAGTATTTTTGCCACTTGATCAGCTACACAACACAGTGCCTCAATTCTTCTTGGAAGACATCCACTGTCCTGCTCATGGACACTTCAGCAGTGCGGATGCTTTGTTATTACAGGGGGTTTTAACCTGGCTGGGCCTGAGGGACAGACAGTGCCTTAAAAAAATGTGTTGTATAACGAACAAGCTTTTCAGGTGCAACCCAATTGGCGGTTATAGCGTATAATAAATAATTGACTGTGCATTCAAGTGGTTTGAATGTCAGTGGGAAACCTCTTTTCGTGCATCTGCCCTGAGTAGCCCAGTTAGCTCAGTAGCGTTAGCTTTATGGGACTCATTTTTTTCTCGACCCCTTTAAGTTCCACATTTATTGTAATGTAAGTTAGGCAGCAATTGACAAACCTGTTGGTATCTATGGGGAGATAATTAACCCATTGCATCAGGAGCACCCTGCAGTAACAGACACCAGTATTTGACCTCTGAAAGAGCTGCCTCAGTCGTGACGCGGCGGCGGTGACCAGCTTTGGTCAACGACCACCTCTGCCTTTGAGAAAACTGTTATTAGCCAGCTAGCCACTGACACGGCGTTCACTAGCATTGCTGATATTAGCAATTAGCTAGCTAACAGTTGCACCCCTCCTCCCCCTTAAGCTAGAGCCGCTATTCAACAATAACAAATAACCGATATATTCACCATCGAGTCCAACGTAAACACAATACGTTAAAGCTGCTGCAAATATCACCACAGCTTGTGTAACGCTCTCTAACTAAGCTAGCTAACGTTTAACAACAGACAATAGACATGTTGACCAACCTCAGCATTGATTTTTCCCTCAGGTAAAAAAAAGTAGCCGCTCGACAGAAGTTTATTGAAACGACTTGGCAATACTTCTACTTCCGTCTCATTTTCATGCTCAATATGTTCACTGTGTCTAATTAATTCCACCCAACTAATGAGTAAAGTTAAATAAGCGTTTGGATCTGATAACCTTTTTAGCTGCCAGCCACTTACAGTAGTGTCGGAACTTCCGGTTGGCTTTTGATACCACAATAAAAGCCCTGTCACCACTAATATAACTTATGACCAATAACCAAAACTGGCCAGTGCAACCAACCCCAAAAACCTATTATAATTTCCTTTACATAAATAAAGACATTTGCACCATAAATTGATGCAGAAAAAATTCACCAGAATGCAGAAAAGGAAGTTTTTGACGTTGAAAATTTCAATTTTGCTCAAAAGTGGAGCTCTCAACCCCTCTCAATGTTGAACCCAAAATTTCACTCTTGATTTTTCTACAGCCATTTTCAAACGCGCGTATACACCACATAAAATAATGCTCACATTATTCAAAACTACTACATGTATAATAATCACTGTCAATTATGTCTAATGCCATTGCTGGAGTGTCATGAATTACATTTACTCAAGTACTGTACTTAAGTACACATTTGACATACTTGTACTTTACTTGAGTATTATTTTATGATACTCTTACTGATATATGTATTCAACAAAAAAAATGTTGATAATGATGTTGATGGTTTTGCCTATATATGATGTAATACTATACCACTAATCTACCAAGTAGTAAACTCTGATCAAAGTTTAAGTTTAGATGAATCACAAATACAAATACACCAAAACAAATACAATTAATGATTCACTATGTCATGATTTATTTTCTACTTGTACATAACAATGGCGCGGACTGTACAGTACACCATATACACGTCATTACTATCATATTGCTTAAACAATCCCTTCAGTCAATCTCTCAATTTAACACAGTAATTAACGGGCAATCTGTGATATATTTACTTTTTTCTTTTATATCCTCTCAGACTATTGTGAATTACCAGGTGACATTATTGATTATTTACCACTACTGTTTTGGTCTCCCCAAGGGTTTTGCTGGAGGTTTTGGCTTCTTGTCGTGAATCATCAGATGCTTTCGATAACCTTGAGAGTAATAGAAGCACTTGCCACATTTCTCACAAGTATACGGTTTATCTCCGGTGTGAACTCGCAGGTGAACTTTCAGATGGGATGCTTTGGAGTAACTTTTACCGCAGATTGAGCAGAGGTAAGGCCGCTCTCCAGTGTGAGTCTTGAGGTGCACGTTGAGGTGGGAGGATTGTGAAAATGCCCTCCCGCACTGATCACAGTGGAAATTCTTTTCTCCAGTGTGCGTCAACTCGTGCTTTTTAAGCGAATCTGCTGTGACACAACTCTTTCCGCACTCTGAACAGAGGAAAGGCGAATCTCCTGAGTGAATGCGCTTATGTATTTTAAAATAATATTTGTTTTTAAATGTCTTGCCACAGTCAGGACACGCGTAAGGCCTTTTGTGACTCTGGCAGTGTGCCTCCAGCTGTTGTTTCTGAGAGAAGTCCATGCCACACTCTCCACACACATGAACTGTTACAGGAGATTCTTTAGGTGGACTCTTCTCTTGAACTAATGTCCAATTTGGTAACTCTCCTGTGAGGAAAACAAAGACAGTTATTTTCAGACAGTTCTGCATTGTTAAGGAATGGTCACATCAGCATTTAAAACACTGAAATCAGTGGATTTGCTTGAGTGGGCAAAGTAAAATCAACATAATTGTTTTGCTTTTAATTAACCATGTTGCACCGTCACTTTAATTAAACCACCACTGGCAGACACCTATGTAAAAGAAGTTAACAGTACTACATTTATCTTTTGAATAATGGCGTGAACACATATCCCTTTAGCAGCGTAGGTAACTAGCTCACTGCATCTAGAACCAAATATTTTCAAAGGCACATGGATAAAGTTTGCTATGCTACTTTTTGGTGTGACCGGGCCTTTAGGGCGTAAAACAACACTTCTTAGCATAAGAAGACTATAGTTACATAACTTATGTTATTTAATCTGTGAAAAAAAGAGTTAAGATACAAATTAAGATTAGTAAATTAGGATTTCACTGAAAAACACATGATCAGGGCTTTCCAGAAACCCCATTTAAAAAAAAGAAAAAAGAAGAAGACAAAGGAGCTTCTTGTTGCCTCTGACCTTTGTGAACTTTCATGTGTGTTTTGAGGTTTCCGCTCTGCGTGAATCCTCTCCCACATATAAAGCACTTAAAAGGTCTTTTCCCCGAGTGGATCACAAGGTGTCGTTGCAGAGCTGGGTTGTGAGAGAAAACTCTCCCACAGGTCGGACAGTTGTAGTTCTTCTTGAGTCTGCGAAGCCCCCGGCATTGTTTCGGCCCCTCAGACGGCTTTTCCTGAGGCTGTTCATTGGAGCTGCTTTCAGGTTCCGGTCCTTTAAAAGCTTCTTTAAAAGAGAAAGAAATCTTAAGGTAGTGTACATGTAGTAGTTTGGTAAGCTGCTCCAATAGCAGCGGGTCTGATTTTCCCCCTCTGGGCAGCAGAATTAAGGGAGCAAAGTTAGCATTAGTTTGCAGTCATGTTTCTGGACACCTGAGGAATGGAAGTTAAAGTGACTATACGTAACTTTTTAATGTTTCTGAAGAGCAAACAAGACTAACAGTGAAAAGGACGCTATTTTTATATTGTTTTTATTAAGGCATCTGCTCAGGTCCGATTTTTCCCGCAAAGTCACAGAATTTATTTGCGGCAGGTAGATGGCGCTACAGTAACACATTCTGATGGGTCACAGATTTCTTTGTAACACCAGAAAAGCCTGTGATAGCGTATGCCAGCGGAGCCAGGTAAAAAGGAAGCAGGAGATTTCTTTATATAGGCATAATGTTATTTTAGAAGTTATCTGTTGTAGTTATGGCTGATACTGGAGCTGGACCATCACAGAAAAGAAGGAAATTAAACGAAGAACAACTAAAAGCTAAAAGGAAAAGTGAAAAACAACGGGCAATAACGTGAGTCAACTTATTTTAACAGATGGAGACAATTACGGGATTGTAAATTATTCAAAATCCACCCTGAATTATTCCTTTTAGTCTATGTTTGTGTTGGCTTACTATTTTCTTTTCCCTTGTCCTCCTGTAACGTTACTTGTGTAAAGCGTCCGTGGGTTTCATGAAATGCGCTATATGAATCGATGTTATTACTATGTTGGTTGCTTCAAAAATCTCTTCTAAGTTCTCATATTATGCTTTTTGGGTTTATTGTGTTATATATCTTTTTGTGCATGTAATAGGTTTACAAAGTGAAAAAGCCCAAAGTCCACCCCAAAGGGACTTACCATTTCCAACAGAAAACACTGTTCACAAACTGCTCCAAACAGCTCTATTCTAGTCCAGCCTTTACTTCAGAGACAAACGTGCGTCACTTTGTAACACACGTTATAATGCTCGCCTAGCTGCTAGCATGGCACACCCTCATACTCTGCTTCTGACTGGCTAGTAGTCCTTATCTAGCTACTGCAGATGTGCGACTCCCAACAAAGATGGAACAGAAGTGAGATGACTCACTCTGTAGCTAAAACAGAGAGCTCAACACACAGGGTGAAAAGAGGAGCTGCAGCAATGTGCAGTAAAACAAAAAGTGTTTTTTGAAAATTAAACCACGTAAACCTATTCTGATATAACCTCTAAATACAATTATGAACCTGAAGATGAGCATAATATGAGCATCTAAAGTAGGCTAAGTTACCGTATGCAACTTGAAATGCAAAGATGCATCTGTAACTTATTATCTTATTGTAAATGAATGATTTTCTGGTTGAGCAAAACATTCATCACGACTATATGACCATCTGGTAACGCTAACAAAGTACTATACAGTGGGCAATACAGCACTGTAAAAAGACCTTTATGACAGCAGGTGTGGTAAAAACACTACCGCTTTTGTCCAACGCGGCCGCTAGAATTGAACAAGCTGAAAGTTAAAAAAGGGAAATAGCTAACCTCTTAGCTGCTAAGGAGTTTTATCATTGAAACCAGCTTCCAAAACATTAATGCTGAAAAAGATGCTAAAAAGGTCTGTAGAGCTAATTGGTTGTGGGTTCATCACAACATCTATTCACCGTTTGTTTTTTACTTCCCCTTTTATAATAATACTGCAATTCAAACCGGATCCGCATTAAAATAAAATCATGTACTTTGAGTTTATTCCATATTCTGTTATTTTTATTATTAGCTTGCTGTGTTTATACAGTAAATGTTTCCAAATATAAAAGTTCACAAAACGATGCTGACATTCGTGTTCCAGGCTTACAGTCTGTGAATTTCATAATGGACTCTAGATTACTTTGAAACTAAATTTTAGATTTTGGTTTCTCGATTGGTTTCTCGATTATAAATCTGTAAGAGTTGTATGTGTTCACAAAATACATAATACCTTCATAATACTTCAGTCAAACTTACCTGTAGGTTCTGTTCTGTCATCCTGGTCCTGCATTTCAGGTCTGTGTTCTTCATGGTGATTTAACTCGGGATCCATCTCGCTCAGGTGCATTTTCTTCGATGTGGTGTTGTGTGGGAGGGGTGTGGTGAGCCCGGGCTCAGAGGGGGGGGATACAGAGGAAGTCCCAGAAGGCCAGGAGGGCTGCTCCGCTGGACAGCTCTCTTTAAAGTGCTCCTGTTCCTGTGATCATGAGAGGTTTTAAATGATCACCCTGTGTAACCCTAATTATAGAATTTAATTTTATTGTTAACCAAAGTTAAACACTGTAATGATACATGCACAAAACACAACTTAAATGCAGTTACGTTTTTGTTTTTTTCTTAAACAGAATAATTATGATTACTGTGTAACTCATATTATTAGAATATAACTCATAAGCTACTTTCAAAAGTCACGCAACAGATAAAGATGACAACAGATGCCATCTTACAAAAAATACATCTGTCTCCAAATATTAGTTGTATTGATTATGAAAGTGATACACAATGTGAGAGGCACCATCAAACCTGACAGGATGCAGATGAGTGGATTAACAGCACCACCTACTGACAGTTTTAAGGTAACTTCCACCCAACCCAGCCACTTTCTTACAGTGACAAGTGAAACCAAGAATGACCATTTCATCTGGGAGGTCGAGGTATCACTTACCACTGTGCCCCTGAGCAAGGCACTGAAATGAATGCTTGCTCCTCCTGGAGCACCATAAGCCCGGTGGCCCTCTGCTGCGCTCCAGTGAGACATATTTGGGTTTTGGTCCAACGGGATGAATGCTGTATAATGACCACCATTCCACACAGATGTCTGTAAAATATGAAGCAACAACAGTTGTGAGGGATGTGAACAGGCAGCTAATTTTAACATCTACAGGATGTCATTTTCTCTCACTTGGCTGTGGTTGTCTGCAGCATGGTTTTCTTGGTTGCCATGGTGATGCAGGGGCCTATTTCCTGTATAAACAAATGACTCATATTCATTATAGTATAGCCACTGGTCAAGTGACATAACAATAATTTAGCCATTTGTTTAAAGTCTGAACTGTATTATACTGTAATGTACAGAATAAACCATTTTTCACCTACAGTGTTTATTTAGGATTATGTTGTGCAATAAAAAGAGCATGCAGATCATTTAATCATACCAAATTCAACAGTTTTTCCAGACAATCATGTAGTTAATTTTGCACAACTTAATAAAACTGTAGCAGAGACACAATTAAAGATACATTGGTTTGAATTATTAAACCCTATTTTTCTATCACAAATATCTTATAAAGTCACTTTCCATTTTGGAATAATATTTTTTTTATATAATCCAGCTGTTCTGATTTGTTTGAATATAACAGTTAAATTTAGCATTTAGCACAGACAGTCCCATTATTTCTGGCATTGAGAAATGGCTGCACCATGAACATTCGGCTGTAGGTCTTGTAAGAGGTGTTATTTGACCCTCAATGCATGTAATGTGAGGAGCAAAAAATCAAGCAAAACTGTATAAGATTTATATATACAGATGCTGGAATCCTTATATGCTGTGCACAGTGCAGTTTCTAAAAAAAAAATGTAGGCAGATTTTTACCTAGAGATTGGCATGGTTTTATTTCAGTTAGCCTAATAGCTGGTTTGATTTGCATTGAGAGATGATTTTATGGAAAGTACCCCATGCCAATCTCTAGGTATGGTGAAGGGTATGTGATGATGGGGGGCTATTTTAATTCCAAAGGCCAAGGGAACTTTATCAGGATGCATAGTATCCTGGATCCTTTAAAAATAAAAATCTGTCTCCCTCTATGGGAATTTAACATAGGGGTGTACTTACTTATGCCCCCTGTATTTTAAGGAAGAACATTTATTTATTTATGATTATTCATTCACAAAGAAAATTGGTGTCCTTAAAGGTTGGATTTTTCCTCATTGTTTTAATTAAGGCATTAAGATCAATTTCCACATGATGATTTTTTACTCCTCTTTTTAGTCAACTTTCTCATGGGTGTAATCACTTATGCTGAGCACTGTACCTCGTGTCTAGGCAACTACATGTTCGGCAATGAAAGCTGAAGTATTGTTGTCCATTTTTATTTCAACTTACTTGTATTTGTGTCATTAGAAAGTCAGTTCACTCAAATCACAAAAAATCTTATTCTCATTTTCTCCTTGTGGTAGCCATCATGATGCATTAAATTCTGTTTTTTTTTTTTATTCGCTGAGATATCTGCCTCTGGGATTTCTATCTCCATCCCAACACAATGAGATGATTTCTGGTGCACACACCATTGACAAATTACAACATCTCTTTCCAGTAAGAGAGTCCTTGTTACTCTGGATAAGCCAAAGCCCTCACTGTCAGCAATTTCCAGTCGGTCAACTGTCCTTCAAAACGGTTGGAGGAAAGTCTTATAGTCAAATAACCTATAGTCTAATTGAAAAGACGCACTGCTGCTGGGAACAAAATTACATTGACCTCTATTGTATTGAGGTTGCTTAACAAATCTCAAAACCTCAGCCAATAAAACCAGCATGGTTCGATAAGACTAGTTGTAAGTTAGAAAATGTTTAGTTTTTTTGGTGAACTGACCCTTTAAAATCAGAAGCACTTTTAAATCACTAGCATATCACTAGTATATAAGCACTGTTTACAGTCAAATCTCTAGGTCTAAGGACTTTTTTTTGCCTCTCGGACTTTCAGGTCCGACACTTAGTCACCACATTTTTTTCGGAATCAACCTACCAGCAGACTTGATTTCCAAACGCGATGTGTCTGAGCTGACGGTAGCGTCGGCAGTCTCCACTCCACCCAAAGCTTCCGCAGCTTCCTTGGCTTTAGCTGAACATCCGTGTATGCGGAGGTGTTCCTTCAGCCTGTCCTTGCGAGAAAATCTTGTGTCACACACTGGACTGGAGACAGATCTCTCTTTGGTGTGGATTAAATGGTGTCTCTTCAGTCTGTTCAGGACACTGAATGCTGTCCCACAATGGGAGCATTTATGAGGTTTGGCTCCAGCGTGGGTCCTTTGGTGTCGCTGTAGAGCTCTGGTGTTCAAGAATTTCTTTCCACACACATGGCAGCAGCAAGACGAGTCCAGGCTTCTTCTATCTAATTGTTGATCATTGGTTTTAAGCAGATTAGGGAAAAGATCATAGAGACATTTAGTTTTCAGATAGAAATACAGAGAGAATGACATCCCATCTCATCATTTAACAACTAAACTATTTCCACTTACTAGAGCGGCCAGGATCCCATTCTAACTCTTTTCCATCAGAGTTGATCAAACCACCAACCGCATCTTCTTCCTCTTGCACATTCGTCATGGCAGACATCTTTTTAGCGTGTGGTTTTTTTTATGCAACTTTACGTGGCTCATCAGAGAAAAGTTCATACCACACACAGGCAGAAGAAAGGCTTCCCTTTACTGTGGCTTCGCAGGTGAACAATCAGAGGGTTATAAAGGTAAACCTCTACCAACAATAGGAACATTTGAAAGGCTTCACTGCTCTGCTGTGTTTCTTGATGTGCTGGCATTGATGGCTCTGAATTGTGAAATCTATTTGACAAATTTGGCGGAAAAGTTTCCTGTCGTTCTGTTTCGTTGCGCTTTAGGTTGTTCTGCTGCAGCGTGATTGTCCTTTTCATCAAAACAAAGTTTGACTTCTTCTATAAGAAAGAAATATGTAATGAATTTCATACAGGTTATGGAGAGTACAGTAATTCAACTTTCTCAAGTTTAGATAGCACCCCCTCCTCTAATCTTCTACTCTACCTGGTTTATTCCAGAGAACATCACTGGAAACTGCCCCACTCTTGTCCAGGGCATTTACAGGAAGATTTGTAAAAGGTAGGAAGTAAAATCACTAGTTGGTAATAAAACAGAAGACATAATTTTTCATAACTCCATACCACTTTAGTCCTTTGTTTCATGTTTTGCATTCCTGAGGTTAAGATATTTGCATACAAAAAATATAAAGAGCTTATAAAATATGTTGCTTTACTATATATTTAACTACCAAACAGTATAAAGAAGTTCAGCTTAAATGATTAATCGTTTAGACAATTGACAGATAATTAATTGTCAACTACTTTTGATATAGTTATATGATATAAGTCATTTTGCATGCGAAAAAAAAAGCCAAACAATGTATGGTACTGGGTTCACAAATTATTTCTTCTTTTAATTATTTCAATAATTTTGACTATTGGTTGAACAAAACAAATAAAACATTGTGAAGGTGTAACTTACGTGATGGATATTTTTCACATTTTTTACAAACCATAATGAAAATCATTCCTGCTTTTATATTAATGCATGAGTCATGACTCATGACTAATAATAATCCAGTATAATATTGTGCCGTTAACAGTTACATGGGCTGTTTTGACTACTTTTACTTTTAAAACATTTTCCTGATTATAGTTACATACTTCAACATTTTAAATGCAGGACTTTAACTTGTAACTGAGTACTTGGTCCAGACAGCCTGATATATAAGCCAGACCCCAGCCTGTCGCTCAGACTCGCCTCGCAGCACAACGGCAGTAGCCTACATCAGAAGATAACGACGGAGCTCACACTGTGCTGGCTAACGGTTAGCTAGCACGTAGCACTAACTCGGCCATTGTGGGTTAAATTTATAATACTCACCTCATTCATGGTGGCTTCAAATCACCACGTTAGCTTCGACTCACATCCCTGAGTCTCAGCAGAACCGCAGTGCATGTACCAAAGGGTATTTTATGTCTTTGTACAAACAGTGATACTCCAACAACAGTTAGCATGAGACCCTAGCAGAGATGGAGGCTGGCTAGGTTCAGGGTTGCCAGATAAGAGGACAGAAATACGCAATTCAAGCTGTCAAATGGAGTTCCTATAACAGCTGTCCGCTATAACATCCCTAAAAATATCCAACTTCATTTTAAATCTGATTCCCACAATGTAACACGGGTAAATATTGTTTTTTTTTCTTCAAAGCAACCTAACACATTTCATTTTAATATACACTGAGGAATGCTGTGATCTATCTATCGGCATGGGTCCATGAAAAGCGCTATATAAATTCAATTTATTATTATTATTATTATGGGTGGATAACTTAATTAAGGAATGACGGAACAATTTACTGCACAATGAGTACTTTTAATTTCGATACTTTAAGTACATTTCGCTGATAATACTTATTTATTTTTTTACAATGCAGCAGTTTTACTTGGAGTATTTTCTCAGTGTGGTATTAGTACTTTTATTAGAGTAAAGGATCTGAATACTTGACACCACTGATTATATTGAAGAAAAAAATGTGTATTCCTACAGTATATATTATATTTCTGTATACAGTTGTAGGCTATATATTGTGACTAATGGCGCATTCACACTGACGCGGAGCAAATGTGAACACGCCATAATAAGCTTGTTATGACATGAGACTTTACAAATACATATAACCATTATCTAAGTTGTCCTGATGGTACCTTTAGGTACCATACTGCTATAAAAAAAAAATGTCATGGTTAATGGGTGGTATTATTATTGACCTGGGTTTATAATAATTTTCTCCAAACCAAATGTAAACAAAACATTTTTCATCAAATTCGTGGAAGATACAACCATTGTCAGGCTTATCTCGGGGGGAGATGAGTCTGCGTATAGGGACGAGGTACAGAGACTGTCAGAGTGGTGCTCAGTGAACAACCTTACACTGAACACCAAAAAAAACGAAAATAGGAGATGATACTGGACTTCCGGAAGAAGCATGACATGGACCCGCCCCTTTCCACAACACAACAGTGTATATGTGGAGAGGCTGCAGACTTTTACATTTCAAAACATCATTAAAGATCCCTCTCACCATAGTTACCACTCTTTGAACTTTTACCATCTGGCAGACGCTACAGAGCTGCCAAAACTTGGACCACCAGACCCAGCCATCAGCACACTAAATAAACAAAAAACAAAGTCAGTTTTACTACTGCTGTTGATGTCGGTACGCGATCTGCGCTGCCTGCACGATCTGATATGCGCATAAATACGTAGTAGAAAACGTAACGGTTTCCCTACACTATTTGTATCACGAATGCGTTATTCATTATGCAGTTCACGGCGGGTCTGCTTTATAAAGCTATTTAAATTAAGTACTTATTGTCACTGATTCAAAACCGCTTATCGTCCTTGTACTACGCCTTGGACATTATTTTTGTGACATGTACTGTGGAGATGAGAGGTTTTTAAATGTAGCTTACGCTATGCATTACAAGGTGTTTACGTGGTTGCCAATCCAAAATAATAAAAGGAGTTGTTGCATGTTACATGTGGAATGAAATCTGAGTCTTTCAGTCATTGCAAAACCTTCAGTTTCCTCCCCACAACTGCGATTCATTGGTATAGCACCATAGCACAGATCGTGCTGTGTCGTAAATCGTACCCACAACTGCCATTGTGCATCCACTACGCACTTGCTGCACTTTAAATACTTTCATATTTATTTATTTATCACATTTTTACCCCACTGGATGTCCTTTGTCTTGTGTTTTTTTTCTGTAGGAATGCATCACTTGTGTGTCACAGCTAATTTAGTTGTATTCCTATGCAATGGCAATAAAGCCTTTCTGATTCTTGATTCTACTTTAGCTGCAGACTTCAGTTTATCTCTAAAAAGTTTACAGTAGCTGCAATGATTTTGTATTCTGTTATAGAAACATTTAACCAGCTTTGAAATGAAACCACAAACTGACCCATCCTGTAATTTCTGTTAATGCTGCACAGGTAGATTTGACAACCGCAGTTGGTGTAGTAGCACTACTATGCCAAGGTGTGATGGCTTTGTTAGAATTTTACTCACTCAGCTTACAAACTAAGGGACTGTTAGTTATTTATTTAAGGGGCCACTGGACGAGTTTAGGGACCTTTAGTCAAAATAGACCTGACCTTCCATTCACTAGAAATTCATTTTGGATGACCCTCCAAAACGATTGGATGAAAAGGAATGAATAAACAGGGAGGGACCCATCTGCTAGCGATAGGGGCCGAGCCTGAGAGAGCTACACAGAGCTACATGGATAAATACGCACCAAACAAGCCACTTTGAAATTTTGCTCTTCTCATGAATACAAAAGTTGGGTGACCCTCACCTAGAGACTAAAAAAAAATTGGATGACCCTCCCATCAACAAAGAATAAAAACACATGACCCGCCCCTATTTTCCTCCAGTGGTCCATTCCATAAATACCGAACGGTCCCTAACTTCTTGGCACTTAAGTGAAACAAAACTTTTCCACACTCACCCCCTGAAGACTTGAAAAAAGGCAACCCTTTCTCCTTCAGGGAAAAGCAGGCGTAGTTAGCTTGGATCTATGCCAGGCATAGTGTACTCAAATGTTCGTTTTCATGGTGAAAAAAGAAAAGAAAAAAAAGAGATCAAAAAGTCAACATAAGCCTCTTAAACAGCTTCATTCCCTTCTCCACTACCCATCTGTGTGCTTACTATGTTCCAAACACTCACACTTTAACCAAAATAGGACTACTATGGAAACATTTTTTTTTGTTTTACATCAATCAATCACAATCAGTGTAATTGCATTTCTTTGATCAGGAGTTTTTGTGCAGAATGTTGTATCATAATACCAAGTGTGAACAGAATTATTTCATAATGTAAGAACACATTATTTCAAATGTAGAAAATAAAACAGACATGTTTCTGAAAAAAAATTCTGTATTGCATCGACATGGTTTTTAAAATAACAAGGATATTGTGCATAATTTTAACATTACGTATTAGTATTTGGCATGCAGGATACAAAGGCACTCAAATTGTACAGATGGGCTACTAGAGAAGAGTAAACATAAAAAATGGGTACAAAACATGATGACGAGAAGGACAACACAGTAAGCTTCCAAATTTTTTTCTTGGCAACCCACGCCAACTCTGTAGCGCGTATTTTTAGACACAGTAATTGTCTCTGCTGTAGGTAGGAGGAATGGAAGGAAGAAGAACAGGAAAGAAGCGCAATTTACTGTAATATCTTCAAACACAGTTAACAACAACAAAAAAAATTCTATCCACTGTTTAGATGTCCAGCCTGGCCTGTTGCTTTGGCCTACCGAGCTGTCTGGTTGGGCCGATGCGTTTTCCAGAATGTGTGCGCTGATGCTGCCGCAGGCCCTGGCGGTAAATGAAGCTCTTCCCGCACTCTCCGCACTCGTAGGGTCTTTCTCCGGTGTGGAGCCTGTGGTGCACCTTCAGTTCCTCAGCTCTAGAGTAGCCTTTCCCACAGACACTACAAATAAAAGGTCTTTCTTTGATATGGGTCTGGTAATGTGCGGTTAGGTACGAGTTTATCCGAAACGTCTTCCCACAGATGGAACATGCGAACGGCCTCTCCCCGGAGTGCTGCATCTCATGCAGCTTGAGAGAGGAAGCCGTGTGGAATCCTCTGCCGCACTGGGAGCACAGGAAAGGCTTCTCCCCTGTGTGGATGCGCTGGTGGATTTGTATGTAGCTTTCGTTGATGAACCTCTTGCCACAGTCGGGACACGAGTAGCGCTTCTCCTTGATGTGGGTTTTCATATGTTCTTCCAGCTTTTCTTTGTCGTTGAACTGGACGCCACAGCGGCGGCAGAAGAGGAGCTGTGATGAGCTTTGCTCGACGGCGTCGGATTCACCCGCTGATCCTGTGTGTGTGGTATTGTGGTGTGCTTGTAAAGCTGACTGACTCTCACATTCGTTTCCACATTCCAGGCAACGGAGGGACGATCTGATCCTGGACTCACCCGGCAGAGACTTTAAATATTCGGTGAGCTCTGATGCTATGGGATTCACCTCATCGTCGAAATCCACAGCACCCTTGCGACCTGCACAGAGACAAAAAGGAGAAAGAAAATCATCTTTTACTCTTCAAGTATAATAATCGGTGCATTGTTTAGGACTTTAGTTTTACTTTGCTTCTGATTTACATTTGTTTACATGCTATTTATATTTGACTGTACTGAAATCAATTTTGTTATTCCCGGTTTACTCTGAGTTATCAGTTTTGGTCAGTAAACAGTGGTGGCCCGTTACACTGTAGGCTCAACATCACTGATCATTTTTTGATAAAAATAGTAGTAATAGTAATCTTTTCTAATAATGTAGAAAACATTACACTTCATAACGTTCTGTACTATTGTACAAATTAGCAGTAAAAGCAGTAGCCTATGTAATGTAATGTTTCCAACTTGGGAGAAACAAGTGCTCCTTGGGGAAAAAAAGTGACCATAAGCCCTGTTCATAGGCCTACTGATTAAACAACTGGACTTTGGGGTCAAGTGTAGTCTATCCGGGCCCATGTTCAAGCCCCCTTACTGGAATACTGAATATAATGATATTCAGTATTCCAAAATATTTTGTATTTTGAATTATTACCTGCCACCAGAAATTTGTGATTTCCCTGCCATACTGTAAATATAGCTGTTTTTAAAATAAAGTGGTGCCTAAAAAGATATCACAATGAAGGAATTGAAGTCTTTTACGCTCAAAATTTCCTGGGGGAGGACTGCCAGCAAATACCCTGACATATAAACACAGACGATAATAGAAGTACAAATATTCTAGGAAGATAATTGTAAATGATTAAGTATCATCCAATCTCACCTAAGTGGACTTTGTAGTGCGTTTTGAGATTTCCCTTCTGGTTGAAACCCCGACCACAGATGGAGCAGCAGTAAGGTTTCTCTCCTGTGTGGATCAGCTCGTGCCTCTCAAGTTTGTAGGCATGAGGGAATTCTTTGCTACACACTGAACAGTGGTACTCCATCTTCTCTTTGGGCTTCTTCAGGAGCTCAGGAGGTATTTCTATTGGAACATGAACCATCTTTCTGCCAGGGCGTTTCTTCACTATGTGGGGGAAAAAGAAAGTAAAATTACAAGGTAAGCCTGTTGATTTAATGCTTACAAAAAAGTAGCTTGTAGACCTTTCAAAACCCAATCACATACCAACAATGTTCTGTGTTAATAGTCCTAGTTAGTTTGTTTGTTGCTTGCTATGTTCTTCAAGTATTCTTTTTAGGTGCTAAAGACTTAATGAAAGTAACTCACTCACAAACTCAAACTTTGTCACGTACAGGAAGGGAAAATAATAGCAGCAGTTTAGACCTGCGGATGTTGCCGTATTAATGTCGCCACCTGCAGGCAACATATGTAATTGCTGCTGCACTTTCACACAGCACCACCTGCAGGCAATGGGTGTTACAGCTGCACTTCATTTTTTTCATGCTGCGGTTTTCTTTGTGTGTATAGGTTTTGAGGTTTTACATAAACAAAGATCGATATTTAAAAATATCGTTAAATGACTCACCAAGGAAGGATACATACATACATACATACATACATACAGACATATTAGGGCTGGGCAAGTTAACGCGTTATTATCGCGTTAACTAATTAATTAATTAACGGCGCCAATTATTTTATCGTGCATTAAAGTAGTTTTTATTATTTATTTTATTATTGTAAAAGTCTGTTGCTGACTGCTGCCGTGCTTACAGGAACCGGAAAAGAAAAGAACTGGCGGATAAACAAACCAAGAAACATGGAGAAGGGTACGGAACTTTTACATGGCCATTTTCATTTTAAAGTTCTTCCAGACGGCGCAGTCAACAGAACCAAAGTTATTTGTAACCACTGCAAAGTTGAATTTTCTTATCACCGGAGTACTTCCAGTCTGAAATATCACCTAAATGCAATACACAAAGTTGATACCAGCAAATCACTCAACGAAACAAAAAGTGGCGCATCGGCAGACTACTTTAGATGCAGCATGCGGGAGAAGTATAGATAAACAAAGGCAAGAGAAGCTAACAAATGCCATAGTGAAGTGGATAGCTTACAGACTGCGGGCCCATTAGTGTTGTGGAGGACAACAGTCTGAGAAACATTCTGAGAATTGCAACAAATGACGGCAGGTATGAGATTCCCTCAAGACGCACCATCACAAGAAGAATACACGAGTTGTATGAAAAGGAGGGGACCGCAAAAGCGACACCTTTACAACGTGCACCCGCTGCTCTCACTGGGGACTACTGGATATCACTGGGTAACCCTAATTACCTTGGAGTTACATATATATATATATATATATATATATATATAAAAACACTCAACATGCTGCTGCTGATGATCACCAAAGATGCTGTGTGTTCTTGTTCCTGTAATGTGTCTTCTTTGAATAAGTAAAATAAACACAGCCAGTAACCCTTAATTTCCTTTACTTTGGTAAACTAATGATCATGACTAATGATTTCAAGGATTAGCTGCAGCTGCACTACCACGCTGGTTATACACTCTTGTGGACCATTTTATTTGCTCTTACCAGCAGACACCCGTGCGTTTCCTCCTTCTCCTTCAGCAGATAGTTTGGTATCCTTCCTTCTTCTGTGAGGTCGCTTTGCTGGTTAAAAGAAATAAAGTTTATTGCTTTAAACATAAAACTGATGTTAAATTTTCATATGAATATGAGTTGGGTATCAAGAGCTGGTTCAAAATTAGATTCAACATTTTTTAAGAACCAGTGATTTGTTAGGAAAGCCCATCAATCTCTAAACGTGAAGTTTGCATGTGTATGTTATGTACAATATGGCTAGGGCTTGCTATCCTTCAAAGATTTTGGATACAGGTACCGATACAAATACCAGGACTAGCCGGCATAGCGGTTCCTAAACTTTTTTCGATACCAATTTTAAAACAAGAAAAGCAATTACATTACGGCACAAATCTTTTTATTTATTTTTCAGCTCCTACTACGTGAGCCCCGTCTCTGTGCCTAACGTAGAGTTGTTCCTGCCTGTCTCTACGACGTCAGCCAATCACAAGCACTATTAGATCTTGGTAGAAGCATACTGCGTGCATATTGGCTCACGGACGCTGATGAGATTTACTCCTTAGGTTTTGAAATTGGGTTTTGAATGACGAGGCATTTTTCGATACTCAATACTTTAGAGGCAATTCGGTCAGTGTCTAAAAAGTTAATTAAACTGGTACCCAGCTATAAATATGGCAGATCTGAGCTAGGACACAAAAGAGAGGCTGAAACCTACCCAAACTCCACAGCACAAGTGGTTTTCCATATAACAGAAAAGTTATGGGAAAAAGGTGTCGCCTATGTATCTACTGCAAACATCCGTCACATGCACCCCCTCCTCTTATGAAATCCCTGTTAACAGTTATTTTACCACCGCACCGCGCAATATTTGAAACTGACCCTATGATGAAAAACCCCACAAACATCTTCAGACCTATTTTGTTTTCTTATTCAAGTAATGCCAGGATGAATCAGAATCAATTGGATTCAGAGTCAACTAAATCTTTAAACGATACCCAACCACGCTTGTGAACCTTATTTGTCCTCCTTCGTCTTACCAGCAACACGGTGGACCGCTTTTGAGTTGGATTCTTCGAATTCCACGTAGGTAGGGACATTTCTCTTTCTTCGGGTGCGCCTTGATACTATAAGATCACATGTAAGACTTAATAAAAATAACGTGCAAAACAATAACGTGCAAATATATCATTTCAGAAGTATAAACATACACTCAATTGGCATTAAAAAAAAAAAAAAAATATATATATATATATATATATATATATATATATATATATTTTTTTTTTTATATATATATCATCAAGAAGACTCACTTCCTGGCTCTGCCTCTAGGTCTTCAACAGACAACAGTGGAGGTTTTGAAATCTTTCTTCTGCCCCTTCTTTTTACTTTGTGACAAAGAAAAAAAAACAGCAGAAAATATACCCATGTGGAAAGAAACATTTTTTTATATTGATGCTGATTAATACCAGGTAACAGTAATGTTATGACTCTTCTGAATCCTCCATATGTACAACTTAAACCAATAATGAGAACGTGTATTATAATGTAAATCGTTCAATCACGTCACTCACCAGGATTTGCAGGAGCTTCCTTCTCTGCGTCTGAGACGTCCAATGACACCACTGTTATTTCTGGAACCTTCTTCTTTCTTCTTTGTCTCTTTCCTGGTAACATTGTGTGCAAAAAGATAACTGATTCATAACTATTATTTATCACCTGTACACCTTGAATTTTGTTGTTTGACTTGTGTATACCACGATATAAGGGCGAGACGGCTGCCATTTTTACTACTCTTTCTTTTTCCTCCCCTTCTTCCCTTTCTTCATCTTCCCCCACAGACACAACTTCCATGATGAGCGTTGGACTACTGCGGTCTCTCTGGTTTTGGCCTTGCAGCTGAGACTCAGACAGGACGACACCCTGTGGTCATAATCATTAAAAACAATCAGAAACCCTCCCTGGGTAACATTAGAGATGAAATGCATTTTATAGTTGCAGTTATAGATATTAAGTATTCTGTGGCAGTAAAGTGTTGTCTATCTTATCTGTTGGGGGGGGGGGTCACTGGTAACTGTTAATTAGTAATACTCCCAATGTATCTACCCTACAGTGAGACTGAAAACTCTCCCCTCTGGTAACTAAGTTTGGTCATTATTGTATTCTTTAAAGGTGAAATATACCATAAAGCAGAAGTTACACTGTGCCATTCCAATACTTTGGTAAAGTCAATATCTTAAGACAGATTTCAACTCTTCATCCCTGTGCATCTTAGAATAGATTTTAAGATTTTATTGTTTGTTTTCAAGGCCCAAGCTCTTTTTAGGTCCACACTCAAAACCTATTTGTTTAGAATGGCTTAATACGTAGTAGTGGTGTGACAATTTCCCTCTCCTGTTTCTATGTGACCTTTTCTGATTTTACTGTTTTCTATGTTTCATTCTTTTTATTGTATGATAGGTTGTTTTATTCTTGGTTCCTGATGGAAAGCACTTTGGATATCTGCTGGTTGCTGTAAAGTGCTATATAAATAAATGTTGATTGATTGATTGACTGATAATTTTAGCAAGGACATCGGTCAGAAATACAACTTTGGGGGGGACTTTAAGGAGACGTGTCACAGTTCATTTAACAAGTGGATCATAATTCCTGTGTTCAATCAAACTCATCATTTCCATGTAGTTCCATGTAGTCATTTCTGGCTTTCCATTTTGTCAACCTTGGAAAAGTGGCATTGCAAAATCCCATTCTGTTTGAGGTTTTGCACAATTTT